>NC_064621.1:573534563-573837594 GCF_023898315.1 Schistocerca nitens | reverse complement strand
AGATGCTAAAAGCACACCATGGCAGTTTCTATTGTGTTGTTAGTACGTCAACGTATTTTCATAATGTTCATGAAAAATAGTGTAGAAACTTAATGTACACTCCTCTGCAAAAGTTAATTGCTCATTTACAGGGCTGTATGCACACGAAAAAACTTAACTAATATCACACTGCTACCAGAAGCGATTGCGCTACTCTAGTTACTTCAACGTGTTAGGAATTCTAACACACACTTACTTTTTATGACACTGAATATAAAACAGGATAGCATTTCGAAGTATATATTGTAAACGTCATGTATCGTATTTATGTGATATTGCCATAAATTCTTGCTTTAAAATTACGTAAATTATATGTTTCTATTGCAGACGCTGCAGACATTTTTACAACTGCCAAGGAACCCAGTAAGGAATTGTGGAAGAAGATCTGGAAAGTTGTCGATGAACACCCTGAGGTGGACAGACGTAAACTTAAGAAAGTTGTCTGTTAATGATGCAACTGTGAAAAATAAAGATTACCGGAACAATCTGTTGGTTCAGTTTTATTCCTCAATATCATTTGTAGAAAAAGGAAACATTTCTGTCTACCATAATAAGACTCATTTGTGATGAAGGCAACATCACTCTGCAGATTGCTGAATCTTAATGCACAAGCTTGACACAAAACAAATGAACATTGATATACTGACGTAAGCCTAACAGCCATCAAGTCCACCTTTCCATGTGGACTTCTGCTGTTTGTAAACACTGTATCTGCAAATGAAAACAAACATAAAGAACAGGTATTAGGAAGCGAACGTTCTAGGTTCTATACAGGTCCCAGATTCAGTCTTAGATAGAGGTGGGTAATATTTCTCGTTCCATTCACTTCACGACAGCCCCAGTATGCACTCGACCTGCCATTAAACGGGTACTGGACAGCAGGAATTCAGCAGTGACTTTGGGCCAAATATGGCCTGGCACAGTTTTCTCAATAACATGAAGAGAGGAATGGAAAATTTATGTCATCAATTTCCCGCTTTTAGAAATATACCAATTACTTTGCTAAGCCGAAACACAGTTATATTGTTCTCCTCATCAATATTTAAACAGCCTTAAAAATACAACAGCCATCAGTATGTGCACCTGAGCCACCATCTCCTTAGAAATCGCAGAACCACACAGCTTCGTCAGCAGAGCACAAACACGCAGACGTGTTAGCAGTTGCTCAACCACACAGCTCCGTCAGCAGAACACAAGCGTAAAACTGTGTTAGCGTTTACAGAACCACACAGCTTTGTCAGCTGAAAGAAACATCAGCTATGTTAGCTATCACGGAACCCACATAGCTTTATCGGCATTCGCAGCAACCTAACACAGTTTTATCAAAAGATTCATATGTCTCACACACACACACACACACAGAAACACTCTTCGCGAACACGCACGCTCATACGCTTGGATCTCCCATTCAACGCCCAGCATTTTACCAGACATTTAAACGAAACAGCCAGCCACAGCCCAGTATTTCACTGGCTATTAAAGCGAACCAGGCAATCAATATGTACCCCATAGTCGACCATCTGTTTCTCTGCACCCCACTTGTTGATGAGCATAGTTCGATAGCTGTAGACCACTTCCCCACTTGATGCAAAGCTCAATTGTCCCTGAGATTAAATGTCACGATGTTACTTGCAAGCTCAATTTTTTTTAATAAAATTACATATAGATATTCTCGCTAATTAGTAACTTGCTGCTTATATTCTTGACAACCAGTATAGATTGATCTTTGCACAATACTTCTGTGTATGACCAGCCCATAACGGAAAATTCCAGGCTTTTCATCTATGCTGACGATACTACGACCGATGACCGTCGCAGTCTGGTCCCTTTAATCCCACATACCACGATACTGCAGTGGCTTCTCAAGGAAAGACGTTGACTTCTGCGCTAGATACGCTTGGCTCCTACTACAAAGCCAATCATCTAAAGCCAAATCCCAACAAGACACAGGTGTGCGCTTTTCACTTGAAGACTAGGGAAGCCCGGTTGGAACTGGACAAGTCAAGTCAAGTCAAGTCAAGCGACTGGAGTATTGCACGCCAGTATATCTGGGTCTTACCCTTGACCGAACTCTGTCCTTCAAGAAACATTGGTATAACACCAGTCTGAAAGTTAGTTCACGGAATAACATCTTGAGGAAGCGCACATCCACCGCCTGGGGAGCAAGTTCTCTCGTCCTGAGAATTTCGGCTCTTGCTTTGTGTGTGTCCGCTGCAGAGTATGCTTCACCTGTGTGGAGCGCATCCACTCACACCAAACAGGTTGATATTGCAATCAATGAGACCGTCCGAATCTTGTCGGCATGTATGAAGCCAACTCCAGTCGACAAAATCTAGCTGATTATTGGAACAGCTCCCCACACTACTAGAAGGGCTGTTGCTGCTGATGTAGAGAGGGCTAAACAATGATCCCTGACATCCACTGCATGACCATCAGGCTGTAGCCCGTCGACTAAAGTCGAGAATGAGCTTCATCGCCAAGACTCAACGACTAGAGGGAACACCATTGTCTAACCGAGCAAGACCAACATGCGAAAATGGGGCATTCTTTCAGCTGATAGAGGTACATCCTGCGAGTGCGGAACAACATAAGACACGGCCCACTAGCTAATTTGTCCTCAACTTCAACAACCCTACACAACACAGGACCTGATAGAGGGAAACTACAAGGCCATCGGAGTTGCTACCTTCTGGAAATGCTAACCGGACACTGGAATGAATGAATGAATGCACAATACTTGGTGGAATGCACTACAGACCTTCAAATATCAAAATGTTATTTTCATGTCTAAATTGTGTGTGTTACTATTTTCTGACTGTACAAGCTATATAGGTGTCCCTTATTGCACTATTGATCTAATTTACAGGATAAGAAGAAATTTAAGACAAGCATAGTTTGATCCTTGTGCCCGACTTTGTGCCGAGCACAATCTCGCGCGCAAATGAACGATCACAATACTAATGCCATGTCTAAATTGTTTTTATTATTATTGTATAACAGTACAAAGTACCTGTGGCTCACTTACTGATACTACTGCTGCTCACTGAAGTGACGAAAGACTAGGATAGCGATACGCACATACACCAATGGCGGAAGTACCGCTTGCACAAAATATAAAAGAACAGTGCATTGGCGGAGCTGTCGTTTGTGCTCAGCTGATACTAAAAAGTGGTGAAAGAACGCGAGTAGTAGTCTGATCTAGATGCGTGGGACATTCCATTTCGCATATCAGTAAGGAATTCGATAGTCCGAGATCCACAGTGACAATAATTTCCGCTAATACTAAATTTCGGGCACTACCTCTCACCACACAGACAACGCTGTGACCGACAGCCTTCACTTAAAGACGGACAGCTTGCTACGTTTGCGTAGAGTTGTCGGTTCTAACAGACAAGCAACACGGCGTGAAATAACCGCAGGAATCAATGTGTGACGTGGAGGAACGTATCTGTTGGGACAGTAGGGCTAAATTTGATGTTAAATGGGTATGGCAGCAGATGGCCGACGCGAGTAGCTTTGCTTTCAGCTTGACATCACCTGCAGTGCCTCTCCAGAGTCGAATGGAACACCGCGTCCTGGTCATATGAGTCCCGATTTAAGTTGGTGAGAGCTGATGGTAGGGCTCGAGTGTGACGTAGACCTCACGAAGCCATGGTCCGAAGTTGACAGCTAGGCACTGTGCAACCTGGGGGAGGCTACATAATTGTGTGGGATGTGTTTAAGTGGGATGGACTTGGTCCTCTGGTCCTATTAACTGATCATTGTTGGGTTGCTTACAGTCCATTTTCAGCCATTCATGGACTTTGTAGATGACGAATCACCTTTAGAATGGGCCACAATTGGTCATGATTGGTTTGAGGAACATTCTTGACAGTTCGACTGAATGATCTGGTCATCCACTAAACATTTATGGGACGTATTCGATACGTCAGGTATTGTACAATATCCTGCACTGACAACACTTTTGCGATTATGGACGACTATGGAGGCAGCACGGGTCAGTATTTCTGCAGAGGACTTCCAATAACTTGTTGAGTCCACTCCACAGCGAACTACGGCACTGTCCTGGGCAAGAGGAAGTGTGACACGGTATTAGGTGTTGTCCCCTAACTGTTTTCACCTTAGTGTAAGCAAGAAAGAGCAAGCCGCTTGTGAGCTAACAAACACAGTAATATAATTGTTACAAGTATAAGACAATTATTTACGCAGATAGATGAATATATCTGGTTATTTTTTTATGTGTTTTGTGCTATGATGGTTTGGAAAATATGGAAGAAAAATTTCTGTGCTGATTCAGACTGTTTACTAAGGATTCCTTGAGGCAGTTTTTAGCTTCCGAATGTAAATCTCTATATGAATTTCAGGAAAGCTGTCATTGATATCAGCACAGTGTGTGTATGATGGGCAATGTGTGTTGCCAAGTTGTAATTTTTTAAGTTTTTGAGTCATAGGGCATGCTCTGTATAGGGTTGGAGAGTTTATACACACATCAAAAAAGTTTTGCATCACCCCACTTCCCAAAACCTTGAATGTGGATATTCTATCACAGACACAGTCCCTTTGTCTGTTCAGAAATGTCACTAAACCCGCCCATAGATGTAAACAACTATGTATGAGCAGCGCCTGTTAGACGGAGGGGATCCGACAGCCAATCAGGTTCAGTGATTCCACCAGGAAGGAGGTACACGGCTCGTGTTATCTGTAATTCAACCATACGTAGACGGTCAATACCACGGTTCGATCGCGTACACATTATTACTTTGTGCCAGGAAGGGCTCTGAACAAGGGAAGTGGCCTGGCTTCTCGGAGTGAACCAAACCGATGTTGTTCAGACATGGAGGAGATACAGAGAGACAGGAACTGTTGATGCCATGCCTCGCTCAGGCAGCCAAAGGGTTACTGCTGCAGTGGATAACCGGCACCTGTGGGTTATGGCTCGGAGGAACCGTGACAGTAACGCCACCATGTTGGATAATGCTTTCCGTGCAGCCACAGGGCGTCGTGTTACGACTCAAAGTGTTCGCAATAGGCTGCATGATACACAGCTTCACTCCCGACGTGCATAGCGAGGTCCATCTTTGCAACCACGACACCGTGCAGCGCGGTACAGATGGGTCCAACAACATGCCAAATGGGCCGCTCAGGATTGGCATTACGTTCTCCTTACCGATGAGTGTCTCATATGCCTTCAACCAGACAATCATCGGAGACGTGTTGGAAGGCAACCCGGACTGAACTGCTTAGACACATTGTCCAGCGAGTGCAGCAAGGTGGAGGTTCCCAGCTGTTTTAGGGTGGCATTATGTGGGGCCGACGCACGCCGCTGGTGGTCATGGAAGGCTCCGTAACGGCTGTACTATACTTTAATGCCATCCTCCGACCGACAGTGCAACCATATCGGCAGCATGTTGGTGAGGCACTCGTCTTCATGGACGAAAATTCGCGCCCTCGTCGTGCACATCTTGTGAATGAATTCCTTCAGGATAACGACATCGCTCGACTAATGTGACCAGCATGTTCTCGAGGCAAGAAACCTATTGAACATTCCAGGGACAGATTGAAAAGGGCTGTTTATGTACGCGACCCACCAAGCACACCGAGGGATCTACGCCGAATCACTGTTGATGAGTGGGATAATCTGGACGAACAGTGCCTGGATGAACTTGTGGATAGTATGCCACGACGAATACAGGCATGCGTCAATGCAAGAGTACATAATGCAGGGTATTTGAGGTACCGTTGTTTACAGCAATCTGAACCACCACCTCTGAAGGTCTCGCTGTATGGCGGTACAACATGCAATGTGTGGTTTTCATTAGCGATAAAAAGGGTGGAAATGATGTTTATGTTGATCTCTATTCCAATTTTCTGTACAGGTTCCAGAACTCTCGGAACCGAAGTGATGCAAAACTTTTTTTGATGTGTGTATATCCTGGTCTTTTGATGCCATTTTCCCATGGATTTATTACTCAGAATAATTTTATTTTGTAGTTAAATGCCTGTCTTGAAGGACGTTTCTATACTTTGTGGTCGGAAAAGATTTGAAAGTATTTAAGTGACTCCGCTGAGGAACTGAAGATTGGAAATTTAGGCATTTCTTTTCAATAAGCAATAGTGGTGGTGGTTGCTTTGGTTGTCTTTGTATTTTCTCAGCTAAGATGTTTGTGGTGGGAGAGTTATATCCATTATTTTCGGTTAGAAGGATAAAATCAGGAATTTATTTTCCACATCCTCTTCCCAAAGCATATTGTTCCCCCATAAGTCGTTAATGTAAACCACAGATAAAATTCGCTATTCACAATGGATACAGTGGATTTACTGCTACCTCGTCAGATAAAACTAATAATGAACATCTACAGGCAGAAAAATTCTAATCTGATGAAATACATTCAAGGTATCAAATTCACAGATCAATATCAGCAGCAAATCGGCAAAGAAAGCCAAGAGAAATTTTTAAATCCTGCAGCTAAAATCGGAAATCAGGATGCACTACAGACGCAGGCAGCCCTACCAACTAAACAACTTCATGACCTGCGTTTTGGACTATGGAATGTTATTCTTCAAGTCACCTCACGCAATTTACTGATAATGCTGATGCACAGGTTAATAAATTAAAACTATAAATAATATACAGCCACTAAGAAGTTTCAAATCTGATGTCAAACAAAACAAAGAATGAATCTATATATTACTGCCCTATAACACATAAGATCTAAGATAGGCTTGTGAGAAACATTGATATAACCTTCAGCATTAATTAAGTGAACTTGTAACGCCGGAAATGCATATCCTCCTATTTCCATCTATTGTACTATAATTTTTTTCCTTATTTTGTTACCTGAAGATATAACATTTCTGTGTCTTTGTATATTGTAATTGTTTTACTATTTGTATATTTATGCATTTATGTCCATGTATAATTGGTTTGTTTTGTGAATATTATTTGTATTTATACGCTGGGTCTGGCCTATGGAAAACTATACTATCGAACGAATACATCGATAGGTCGTGTGGAGAACGAAAGTGTTTAGGATCTTTGGTAGTGTGAACTCTTTCGCGTGGAGCGCGGGCAGAGGGAGAGTCCGGCTGGAGTAGTGCAGTGGAGCAGGTGTGTTGTGTGATGCTCCCGCTGAGTTGCCGCGCCTTCGGGGTTGGGCAGCATGTAATTGCGCACGACTTGCTATGATAGTTTCTGACACGGTGTCGCGGACGGGAAGCATTAGCTGGCGCACGTCAAGAGCCCGTTTCGCCTGGTGACCGTGTCGAGAAGAAGGCGCGCCAGCATCCAGCTTCTGCAACAGCGACGGCCGACAATGAGTGACTGTCGCCACCTCCTCGATCGACGACGTCAAACCTTCAGTCAACCAACAAGGAAGACTAAAAGCACGTAAAGTTTCAGAACTGTATGACAGACCTCAGCTTTTAAAATTGTTGCATCACAAAATTACAGCAACTTAGCATTAACCTTTGTTGCTCATTGTCCCAATTGCATTGCCAAGCAGGGTCCCTTCCTTTTCCGAAATGAACCCGAGTGTCGTTGAAATTCAAACGCCAGCATCATTCGATTTCACTGCTTTAATTTCAAAGTTCAGTTAAGGTATACATAGCTGGCTACAATATTTAGATTACACGATCACAAATTAAGAGTGCGAGTTTTGTTACCATATTTTAGCTTACCTGTGACTGCAGCTCAACTTGGTACGTACTAAATTTTACTATTGTTAATTGTTCAGAATCATTTAATTCAAGTTCAAAGTTAAATCTCTTATTTCTAAATTGCGTAGATTCAAGTAGCTTTTGAAATGATTGTTGAGGTAGCCCAAGACTAACTGTATTTTACTGAATTTCGATATGCTTCAGAAACAAAGTTCACTATTAATTTCAGTCACTAATTTTACTTTCAATTTTCCGGATTTATTAATTCTTTTGCTAAATTAAGTCAGAGTGTAGCGAAATTTATTACTTCTGACAAACTTTCAGTTTTCACACTACAAGTGTCAACCTTCAGTTGCCACGCTTCTAGTGCTAATTATATTTGTAATAACCTTTCTTTTTCATTTACTATAGTAATTGTCCTTAGGACTGGCGACCGTGATTTCCCCCAAATCTCAAATATCTAATTACCGCTAGTTAATTGTTGACGTAACGGCCGCACATTTACTTTCTTTATTAACTTTACCCCTTTTCAAAATTAATTTCCACCAGTTTCATTTGCATTTTTCCTTTCATTTAGATGTAACCCTTTCCTCCCTCTTTACCGACAGATTGACTTCGGTGACGATTGCTTTTCCCAAATTTCCATTAGGTACACGCGGTTTAATTTTTCACTGTCATTAAGGTCGATAAGTGAGGGGAAGGTTACACCTGGCGACCTGGTGACAGGACAATCTTCAGATTTGAGGTTGTTCTGGACACGAATTTTGTATGGTGCAAATGTCGTAACAAAGTATTGGTTACGAACAGATAGTTACGTCAGCGAGATTAAGTATTGGGAGGAATCCTAATTAGATTTGAGTTTTGTTATTTATATTGAAAATTATTAAAATGAGTGAAGGCAACAATTACCAAAATTTGGTAGACTTCGATACTGAACAATCGGTCGAACAGTGGGAAACGCGCACCGCGGTACACATTGTTCAGTTGCAGGCGGCTAGCATGAAAGACGCGACCGCCGAAAGGCAACAAAGAGCAGAAATGGAATTCCAAACTTTAGAAAATGTTTCGGAATCGGAAGTGAAAATCAAATCTGAACCCCTTGATGACGAATACGGGGGGACAATTAAAGAGGAAGCCGCTACGGAAGTAAAACCGGTAGTTTCCGGGAATTTAACTAATTTATTGAATGTTTTGATTAATGAAATCAAGAGTCAATCGGCAGAAATTAAAGCTCAGGCTGCCAAGCAAGAAGCTCAGGCTGAAAAAATTGAACGAAGCTAGACAATCAGAAAAAAGCTATTAATGTTGTTAACAACAATGTTGGAGTTGTTAACACAAAAGTTGATAAAATGAAAGAACATATTGTTGTAATTAATACCGAAATCGGTAATCTTAAACAGGGAATGGTAAGCGTTCAGGAGAAATTGCGAGCATAAATACTCGTTTTAATTCCGAAATTAGCAGAATCGAGAAAAGTGTAGGAGAAGCAGTTGCTCCGATCATCGAGAATAAGGTGACGGAACAAATTCAATTAGTGAAAAAAGAGGATCAAAAGAAGGTGGAAACTTTAAAGGCTTTAGTGTCCGCGGTTGATGCTAAAGTGACGAAGCAGGCTAATACCTGCGAAGAGAAAAAGAGGGAAGTGGAAACGCTTGCGACAACCACTTGCCAAGTAATTACGAGAGTGTCGGAATTAGAAAAGAAACTTGACGAAAAACACAGCTATGTGCCAATCTGTGCACACAGTTCGGAATTGTTGACGAAAGAGGAGCGGGTCGACCCCTTGGTTCAAATGGCTCTGAGCACTATGGGACTTAACATCTATGGTCATCAGTCCCCTAGAACTTAGAACTACTTAAACCTAACTAACCTAAGGACATCACACAACACCCAGTCATCACGAGGCAGAGAAAATCCCTGACCCCGCCGGGAATCGAACCCGGGAACCCGGGCGTGGGAAGCGAGAACGCTACCGCACGACCACGAGCTGCGGACTCGACTCCTTGAAAAAAGGCGGTATACACGCGACGGATTTCATTAAAATTTGTGAAAGAGTTTTACCCAGATCATGGACTAATGAGAGAAAAATTAATGCGGTTATTGATGTGTTGGCTGGTGATGCCAAGCGTTGGGGCTTAAATCTCAACATTACGAACCTGACTTTTGACGAGTTTAAAAATTTATTTCTGGCTGAATACTGGTCAGAGCAAAAACAGCAAAGTGTCTGGCGCGAATTTGTCGTATCGAGGCCTTTAGATGCGAATTCGCGTGGTTTGGTGAAGGAGTTTTGTGAGGGCTGGATCCGCAAGTTGGAATATTTGCGTGATCGCCGCACGGAATCAGAAATAGTCTGGGAACTCTACAAGAAGCTCCCAGATGATACAAAACGCTACGTAGGAAGCAATTACAGGACAATCAATGATTTCCTGGAAAGAGTTGAGGACGAGGACAATTGGCGCAATAATCGCGATACTGGTAGAGGCCATGGTAACAACAACGGGTACCACAGCAACCACAACAATCATAACTATGGGAATAATGCATACCGCAATCTTTGCAGCAATAACAGTAGTGGTTCGGGCCGTAATGACAATCGGTACAATGCAAATAATAACAGGAATGACGGAAACCAGTATCATACTAGCGTGATACGGGCTTCGCAGAATAGTAATAACGCCAGAGGGTGTGATCAGCCGCCTCAGCAGCATCCGGGCAGCGTATCTGCTGGGACGAGACAGGGAAACCATTAGCCGCGCCGGGGAGGGGCCGACCGGGCGTGGAGAAATTTTGGCGGCCCAATAACATTAGAAAACCGAGGTGTCGTCGTTACAAAAATTCAGTATGGAATAATCAACGGCGGGAGAGTGTGCCAGTGTTAGGAGAAAGGAGTGCGCCCACGAGTAGTACACTGCTGGCCACCGTAAATGCAACACCCTGAAGGAAGCATCCGCATCAAGTGAAATTTACACCATGGGTTTGCAGCGCTGAGATATGCAACTGATTAGAATTTCAGCGCAGTCGGACATCACGCGCGCCTGTGGTGCCACCTCATAGTGTAGGGAAGCAGCCTACTCACGGTGTAGTAAATTCACATCAGTTTCCATTGTGTACCAGCCAGTCTGCTGTAACTAGCTCTGACGTCATAAATGTTGCGCAATACTTTAAAAATCAAGCAAATGACCTAAAACTTTTCTATCATGTCAGAAATAATACTAAATTAATGTGTGTTGAATATCAGTTCGATAACTTAAGCCATTTCCGAGATTTGGACGTTTTTCTAAAAAAATCATTGGCGCAACAGAAAAGAGCTAGAGACTTCAAAATTTATATTTAGATTCATCTTTCATAATGATTTAATAAAAACAGTACTTTGGATTTCACAGATTAAGATTTTAGTGGAGATTCATGATTTTCTGGTTTTCGTCTCAAAACTGAAGGAAGCAAGATAGATTAAGTAGGCTAGTAATTAAGGCTAGGATGTTTAGATTTAAATAGGTTGGAGGTCCGCTGTGACTAGGAAGATGTGTGAAGTTTCTTTTGAATACCTATAAAATTATAGCGATAGCGGATCTCAAAAGGGACAGTTCAGAGCTCATCTGCTGCGTGCAGTGCAATTAAATTAATTCTCTCGCCCAAAATATTTAAGTTAGCCACGTCAAAATTTTATTTTCAATACTTACCTGCGTGATGAATGCACAGTTAAGAGCTTCATCGGCCATCAGCAAGAGAAGTTATAATTTATTATGTAACTTGAAGTGGTGCGTTACTAGCCCAGCGGCTAGTCGGGACAGCCGATTTGATCAGGCGTTCCCTTAGCCGTCCGCACCGCGGCTTTATATAAAAGAGCGCTGCGCGAGGAAGCAAGGCCCCAGTTCTCTCCAGATGCTGAATGACACGCCATCTGTGTCGGCAGTCGCGTCGCGTCGGTATCACTGCTACTAACAGCCTCGGATGCCGTATTCAGTTACTCGAGATGAGCGTAACCAGGAAATCATTTCAAGTGAAGTGTTAATTCTGGGTTGACTTTCATTATCTAGCTTCAGTTTGCGTATTGTCGTATTTTCACGTGCCGTCGCGGGACAGACATTCTACCAATAATTTAGTGTGGCGTTTGATGAAATACTCTCATCAAATTATGGCGAGCATTCATTTCAACATTTAATTCGGACATTTATAGTTGCATCAGCGCATTAGACTCTGAACTGCTCTGTTAGTTAGGTTGTAAGGATACTTGTGTTTTTTTTATTGGTGAATTTCAGAATATACTCAACTATTTTGAAAAATCGTGTTTGATTATAAATTCCGGACAATCTCCTGATTCCTCAGAGCTACAAGCTGCAGCTATAATAGATTTCTCAGATGAAGTGGGCACTAGGAACTCTACGTACAGGCTTCACGTTTTCGTTAAATCACTTTCTGGGGGCCTATCAAGTAAATAGAGAGCCAGTGTTGAGAACGGCGAAAGACAGCATTAACAACATTCTAATAGCCAGAAGCTGCCTCAAAATGCAAACTTTTATACAGCAACAACAATATTTTCCCTTTCTCTAACACGCCGCCCCACATATGGTGCATCGGCTGGGAAATCGACTAAGTGAAAGTGATTTTTAACTATTCGGATTCGCGAGTGAAATGCGACACGCAACTGAGTAATAGAACAGTGGAAGTGTTACATGTGCATGTGGACGACGCAATTGGATTAACAATGCTTCTGGATTGACGGAGCTGGCACTGAGTCTAGCGGTGCTGCCGGCATCGCGAGAAGCCAGTTTTGCCGCACCGCAGTCTGAGCCGCAGCAGCCGGAGCCGTGCCTGTAGTTACGGGCCACGCAAACACGCAACAGCCGTCGGAGTGCCGTCTGCAGTTCAACGTGCCACGTCACATCAGTAATTCTGGTACGCCGCGCCGACAACGTCGTGCAGAAGGAACTAAGTTAAGTGGAAAGCTGTTAAAAATTTTACTAACCTGCACTAAAAGACTGTCGGCGATGGAACCGCCACAAGAAACTGAGTTTAAACTTAAATTAGAACGTATGTCTGTTGAGGGAACTGTAAATTCAGACTACGTTTCAAGTACAAACATGCATGAAAGTAGTAATGTTAAAGTGAAATATGAAGTATTGTCTCCTGACAGTAGTGTGGGAAAGGGCAATGATTCAATAATAGAGACCCCTGTAGTTAAGCAGAAAGCAGAAATTGTAAATTTATTGGATGATAGTTTCTCTGATGAATTAAAAATGAAACAGTCATCAGAGATGGTAGAGTTTAAGAAAGAGCAGTTAGATATAACTGATCAATCTGCAGTTTCATTTAGTTTTGATGATTCTGGTATTGGAGCTAGTTTTTCGTCACCTGAGGGTGATAAAAAGCCAGCTAGTGAGCAACCCAAAGATGCTGGGGCTGTTGATTTAAATGTTATATTACAAGCAATAGCTGCCAGTCAAACAAATTTTAATAAACGGTTGGAGGCAGTGGACAATAAATTAGAATCCAATAATGCTGAATTAAAGTCTGAAATAATTGAGGTAAATAACAGGATTGTGGCCAGTCAAACTAATTTTCATAAACGATTGGAGGTAATGGACGATACCTTCAAGGCTGGTTGCAATAAGTTGAAAGAGGATCTAGACAGTTTGAATTATAAAATTGACTACAATCATGAAGATATTAAGAAAAAGGTTGCTCAACAGTTTTCTGAAATGTATAAAACAGTTAAATCCGAAGTTGCTGAGGTTCGCAAAGACTTCCAAATGGAAGATGCGAAGCTGGAGCACAAGTTAACAGAAAAGATCGAGGCGGAATCTGAACTGTGCTCAGATAGATTTAAAGATGTTAATATAAAAGTGAACATATGTCAAGCAGACATAGATGCAATCAAAACTGATACTACTCATATTGTACAAAGAGTAGATAATGTGGAAATGAAAGTAGAAAATATCAGTACTAACATTGCTAACCTTGAGAGTAAAGTAGCTTCAGTAACTTCTGGTAATGGTAGTATACAACAAGTTGTAGCTGCAAACGCCGCTTTTATCGGGTGTCGGCAGTTCCTGCGGTTCGATCCAGATAAAAATATCCACCCGCTAGATTTCTGGAACGATTTTGAAGATGTGATTCCACCAACTTGGTCTGAACGAGAGAAAATCTCATTTATTAAAAGCCATTTAGCAGGTGACGCCATGCGTTGGTCAGCTGATGTTATGTTAAAGTGTAAAACATTAGCGGAGTTTAAAACAGCTTTTATTAATGAGTATTGGTCTAGCAATAAGCAAAATGAAGTGTTGAGAGAATTTTGGAGTGGAAAACGCTTCAGTGCAGGCAAGGAATCAATTAAAGAGTTTGCTAGGTCATGGATCTCACGTTTGTCACATTTGGACGAAAAGCTAAAACCTGAAATGATTATACTAGGTCTTGAAGCCAAACTGCCATGGTATTGGCAAACTAGAATTATATCTGCCCCTAGAGACAATCTGGATCGTTTTATTGAGTATCTGGAACGTGTAGAACGTGTTGCTGCCAATGAGGAGCAAGCACGTAATAACAGAAATGCTAATAACAATAGCAGTAATTTTAGGAACGAGCAAAATGGCAATGTAAACATCAGAACAGTAGGTGTTCGCCATCCTAAGGGAGGTAGGAATTGGGGAAATAATTATCAGAACCAACAATGGCGTCAAAGGGATAATAATTTTGTTCCAAACAGAAATATGCATGTAAACAACAGTACGGAAAGCAATACTATGCCAGCTAACTATAATGAAACTAAAGGAAACAGCAGTAGGCCGAGGCAGGAAAACTAGTTCCCGTCTATGAGGACACTGGCGCTCACCAGGCGGTTACTTTTCCTAAGCCAGTAGTTAAGGGAATTGGTAAGACAGATCAGAATACTCAAACTGAACATGTGGATGAAGAGTCGGTAGCACCTAAGGATACAACAGAAATATTAGATCACTCACAGTATTTGATAGATACCGTGTTAGAGACGCTTTCTAAGTGGGAAGAGCAAGAGAAGGCGCAGCTGTGTAATGATAGGGAAGAGCTACAAAATATTGAATTGTCAGGTGAAGAAGCAGAAGAAATTCATGCTTATATTTACGATGAAGATGATGTGCTCTTATCTAAGGTGCCTGTGCAGGATGTTGATAATGTACTAATAGATTTAGGACAGGAGATAAGTGAGGATGTAGAGGGTAGGCTGTTGAGGGTCGATGAACCAGTAGCTGTGACCAGTTGTCACTTGAGAAGGAAACCGACGATAATGGTGAAAGTGGTTTAGCTGTAACTAATGTTATGCCCGGTCTGGAGGCGCAGAATCGCTCAGACTACAGTAATTTGGGTCATGTTCAACAAACTAAATGTAATGAAGTCGTGCGGTGTTTCGATTTAAAATTAATAGACCGACTGGAAAAGGCAGCTGAAAATGTAATTCAGGAAACCCCTACACACTGTGACCTAAATGTAATGAAAGATGTTGATCACTTTAGTTGGAGACAAATCCAAAAGGAACTATTAGATGAATTTGAAAAACCACCTGTACAACCTAGAATAAGCCACCCTATAGTAATAGTAAATATGTTGGGTATCAATGTGCGTTGTCGCTTAGACAGTGGAAGTGAGGTGAGTGCAATATCTCAGTCCTTCTTTGATGCATTACCGGGTAAAGACAAGCTTACAGTAATGAGAGTATCAGGACTAAGAATAATTGGTGCTACTGGCAAGGTGTCCAAAACAGTAAAGCAAGAAGCTTTACTGCCCTTTAACATTAATGGTAATTTAATTGATCACCCATGTTTAATTGTAAACAATCTCAGTATTGAGGTTTTAATTGGCATAGATTTCTTGTCAAAATATCAGAGTGTTGTTGACTTTGAAAGAAGCCAGTTGAAAATGGTCTTGCCAATAACCGGAGTAATTACAGTACCTTTTAGTGATAAACATGTAGTAACTGATGATGCAACTTGGGAGCTGCCTATACGAGTTTTGAAAAATAGGAGGTATTGGGACGAGGATGTTAATCTTAGTACAAGTAAGCTGAACACAGAAGAAGAAGAAGAAGCAATTATTTTAGACAAAATAGAAGCTAAACTGCAGGAAATCGATAAGATTTCAGCCAATCAGAAGGAAGAACTGAGACAGGTTCTAAAAAGGCATCATAAGGTATTTTCAGATCGACCTGGCATAGTCAGAGGTTATGAATGTCAATTAAAGGTGAAACCCGGTCAAGTGTTTTTCAGGAAGCCATACCAAATACATGTAGCTAGGAAGGAGGCAGTTCGAAAGGAGATACAGAGAATGCTAGAGTGGGGTGTGATTGAGAAAGCGGTCAGTGAGTACAATAATCCTCTTGTAGTTGTACCAAAAAGAGACGGGAGTGTCAGATTGGTCTTGGACGCTCGTTGGTTGAATGAAATAGTGGTTAGGGAAAGTGATAGGCCGCAGAACATGGACGAGTTATTGCAAAAATTCAGGGGAGTAAAATTCTTAACTTCTATGGACATCACGTGTGGATATTGGAATTTGCCACTGGCGGAAAGTTCAAGGAAGTACACAGCTTTCTTGTACGAAGGAGTTTGTTACCAATACCGTGTGGTACCTTTCGGACTTAATATCTCTGTTTGTGCCTTCGTACGTGTGATGTGCCATGTTTTAGGACCAGCTTTAAGTAATAAAATAACAGTCTATGTAGATGATCTCTTAATAGCAACTCCTACCTGGGAAGAACACATAGCTTTATTAGAGGAAGTGTTAGAGGCTATTGAGAGAGGTGGCATGAAACTAAAGATTGAAAAGACAGAGTGCGTTAAAGAGGAAATAGGTTTCTTGGGATATAGGATAAGTGGAAGAGGTATTCTGCCTGACCCAGGGAAGCTAGCAGTCATTGAAAAATTTGAGGCCCCCAGAAACAAGAAGCAGTTGAGATCAATGTTCGGTCTTTTCGGCTTCTATAGGCGTTTTGTTAGTGATCAGGCTTTTAATGCTCCCTGTCTTCACCTCCTGCTGAAAAAGAATACCCCTTGGGTTTGGACAGCAGAATGTCAACAGACGTTTGAGGTGCTTAAACAATCTTTAGTTAATAGTCCAATTTTACATCATCCTGATTTTGAAAAACCATTCTGTATGTCTGTTGATGCTAGTGGCTATGGTATAGCTGTGGAGATATTCCAAGTAGAAATAGAGAACGAACAAGAAGTGCACAAGACTATAGCTTTCGCAAGTCGGTCTTTACAGGCAGCAGAGAGAAATTATGGCATCTCAGAACTGGAAGCATTAGCAATTGTATTTGGGGTACAAAAGTTTGAGCAGTATCTATTAGGTCACAAGATAATTGTTTATAGTGACCATAAGGCGTTGACCTTTTTAAAGACCTGTAAGTTGAGGAATTCCCGTTTGCTAAGATGGTCATTGTATCTCCAGCAGTTTGACCTTGAGGTTAGATATATTCAAGGGAAAGACAATTTGGTAGCTGATGGGTTATCTAGAAGTGCGGAGCTCTGTGATGACGCGGGAATTACAGCAACAGACCTAAATGAAGTTCGATTGTTTGCATTGCACGAAGTAAAGGAAGAAAGTGCATTAAAGAGAGTGATTAAGAACTTGAGACGCGAACAGAATGCAGATGAACAACTGAAATTAGTGAAGAGCTATTTAGGAAATGCGAACTATCCTAAGGTTTCGCAATACTATTGTCTGCAGAAAGGTATTTTGTTTAGAAGGAGAAAGGTAGGTGTTTCTGAGTGGAAGCTGTGCTTTCCCTCACAACATGTAGACTTACTAATCGACTACGTACACCTGAGGTATGGTCACTACGGTGCAAAGAAGTGCATTGCAAAATTACAAGAGAGGGTTGTGTTTGACAACATGTACCGCCGGGTGGCCAAGCGCCTAGCATCTTGTGTAGTGTGCCAGAAAGTCCGTGCTGCTAACACCAGAATACAAGGAGATATGCATTCAGTAGAGCCAACTGAAACCCTAGAATTACTGGCCTGTGATTTGTTTGGCCCTCTTCCTGTTTCGAGAGGTGGTTGCACCCATGTTTTTGTTGTTGTGGATGGATTCAGTAAATATGTTAAGCTATACCCAATTAAAAGAGCAAATGCAAAAACATTAGTTGAAAAGTTGGAAAAAGATTTCTTCGTGAACGTTGGCGTTCCGAAGAATTTGCTGTCAGACAATGGGCCTCAATTTACTTCTGATAGATTTAAAGAATGTCTAGCTAAAGCCGGAGTGAAACATCTGAAAATATCTGCGTATTTCCCCCAAGGAAATATGAGTGAACGTATTATGAGGGAATTGAATAGGCTTTGCAGAACTTATTGTGCTCGGAAACACTCAAGTTGGGCAGAGCACATTAAGTATTTTGAGAATGTAATTAACAACTTAAGACATGATGCCACTGGTTCTGCACCTTGCGAATTGATGTTTGGCCAAGAACCGCACAATGTAATTGCAGATATGGTAGAATTCCCTATTCTAACGCAAATATCCACAGACGAGAAGAAACTAAAGGCTAGGGCAAATATGAGAAAAAGAGCGTTGGAAAGGAAGAAGCGTCATGACGCAAAAGCTGTACCTACTAGCTTTGAAATAGGTCAATTAGTCCTTGTCAAAACCAAAGAAAAATCAAAGAAAGTAAATGCAGAAACAAAGAAATTCATGTTCGTTTACCAAGGACCTTTCAGGATCATAGGAAAACCACATGCCAATGCATATAGGCTAGAGTACCCTAAAAGTAAGAAACTATTAGGTCTCAGGAACGTGATCGACCTAAAGAAATTCATAGGCAGTGAAAGAATGCTGTAGGGAGGAGGTTGTTCTGTAACCTCTACACAGTGTGGCAGCTGTGCAGTCCCAGCTGTGTGATATCTTCTTTCACTTTCAGGTCTCACTCATTCTTCATCTTTCCTGTCCTCCAAAAAAAAAAAAAAAAAAAAAAATTGACCTCTTCTTTCCAACATTAAATTTTCCGGTATGGCTATCAAGCCATCAATTATGTAACCATTCTATCTACCGATTAGTGAAGAAAAATACCTGATATGACAAACCTAATAGTGACAAACAATAGAGAAGTATGACGTAATTAAGATATAAAATGTATTTGAGTAACAATTATGTATAGAGCCCTGATAAAATAGTAAGTACAAAGTGTTGTTTTATTGGAAATGGTCCCACAATAATATTTTAAAAAGATGTACAAATTCATGTTCAAGCAGGATCTGAAGTGGTAGTGAAACCTAGTGTATGCATTAGAGCTAACTAATTAATAGTAAAAGAGAGTGCTTAGTGTCATGAAAAACATGCAGATAATTTGTAAGATTAAACTCACCCGGTGTAGCAAGGAAAGGCAGTGTAATAGAATTGAGCAGTGTTTGTGGTTGAGACGTGAAGGACACGTCCCTGAAGTATTTATAAGGTTGGAGCTGGCCATTACGTTAGTGTAGGGTGTGACAGGATACACCTACACGTATTGAGGTTACGAGTTGGAGGCGTGAATGCGACCATAGGTACCCTTATGTTAGATGAGACAGAGCAGCTCATGGTGTCCTATAGGTTTAAGGAAATTAGCATTACGCACGTCCATAATTACTTGATGCATTTTAGTGGTAGGTCTGAGAGAGACTACCTGTGGTTTCAGCGTCCGATTGAGTGGAAATGGATTGCCACGTGAGCAAACTAATCAGCTGCAATACACTATGAATATGAAATAAATGTGCTATCCTATGCTTTAAATATTAATAGAGTGAGTATTAAATAAGTTCATACACTAGCAAAGTAAATAAGTAACATAATGGCAGACGCAAAACATTATTTTAGCTCAGCATAAATACACTTCAAAGTAAGTAACTAATTGCAGGTGTGGAACTGACACAACAGCAGAGGACCAATAAGTGGATTTTGTAGTCAACTAAACGTAGTGTGTTTTGAACACTCACAACTGTACTATTACCAACGGTTACTCACATGTACAAAGAAGCTAAGAAAACAACCACTAATCATACTCATACTATCTCTAAGAATAAGGTAATCAAAGATGAGTCAGTTAAGTGAATAAAATACAGAATTGTCAGGAATGTACCGAGCATTGGTTCAGTGTTCCGGCCCAGAAATAATAAATTCGGATTAAATATGATTTATGATTATATGCCTTGAGCATAAATTTTCTCTAGTACATGAATAAAGGCGTTTTGAGCCATTTGTTTAACGATTTTATGACAATTAAGTAACCGCGAAAGCAATACTGAAAAAGTTCTGTTACATTTGTTCCAGCAACATATTAAAGGATAAAATGTATATATCCCCATTTCATTGTGACCCACCCTTAGATATTAAGTGAACAGAGTCTGAGGCACTCTTTTTGTTTGTTCTACAGGACAAACCAGATAATGGCAGCCTGGTAGCTGCATGAAAGCGTGGAGTGACTTGGACACAACTCACAGTGACCCCTCCCCTTTCCCCATGTAATTTAGAGTGATCGAGAAGGACGCACACCATAGCAACTTCCCCTCCTCTACCCTTGTGAATGGAAGTGTAGAACGCCAGCCAAAGCGGCTACAACCACGTGTGTAAAAATCATTTGTGAAAATTTTCTTTCAGGTTTAGAAAAGACTGCTAAGAGATAATCATCTGTTTATGTATCATGTTATTTTCTTTGAATTTGTGTATGTAAAAATGTATTTAATGTATTTAATGGATCTAAGATTTTCATAATTTTTCAATTTGTATGTGTTTGTTTGTCTAAGGCAATATGTATGCCAAAATATTTCATTGACTTTGCTTAAAATTTTGAGTAATGACATTTTTTTTAAAAAGGCAGTGAACATGCACACAATTTAAATAATTAATGTAGGTAATCAGTTTTCTTTTAATGTTTCTACGTGTTTACATTTCCATTTCAATTTTTCATAGGGAGTTAAACTGTACTCTTGCTTCCCTTTTTGTAATTAAATTTTTTTTTCATTCATTAACATTCATAAACAAAAAATTTAAGTAGAGGGTGATGTAGGGAAGCAGCCTACTCACGGTGTAGTAAATTCACATCAGTTTCCATTGTGTACCAGCCAGTCTGCTGTAACTAGCTCTGACGTCATAAATGTTGCGCAATACTTTAAAAATTAAGCAAATGACCTAAAACTTTTCTATCGTGTCAGAAATAATACTAAATTAATGTGTGTTGAATATCAGTTCGATAACTTAAGCCATTTCCGAGATTTGGACGTTTTTCTAAAAAAATCATTGGCGCAACAGAAAAGAGCTAGAGACTTCAAAATTTATATTTAGATTCATCTTTCATAATGATTTAATAAAAACAGTACTTTGGATTTCACAGATTAAGATTTTAGTGGAGATTCATGATTTTCTGGTTTTCGTCTCAAAACTGAAGGAAGCAAGATAGATTAAGTAGGCTAGTAATTAAGGCTAGGATGTTTAGATTTAAATAGGTTGGAGGTCCGCTATGACTAGGAAGATGTGTGAAGTTTCTTTTGAATACCTATAAAATTATAGCGATAGCGGATCTCAAAAGGGACAGTTCAGAGCTCATCTGCTGCGTGCAGTGCAATTAAATTAATTCTCTCGCCCAAAATATTTAAGTTAGCCACGTCAAAATTTTATTTTCAATACTTACCTGCGTGCTGAATGCACAGTTAAATTAAGAGCTTCATCGGCCATCAGCAAGAGAAGCTATAATTTATTATGTAACTTGAAGTGGTGCGTTACTAGCCCAGCGGCTAGTCGGGACAGCCGATTTGATCAGGCGTTCCCTTAGCCGTCCGCACCGCGGCTTTATATAAAAGAGCGCTGCGCGAGGAAGCAAGGCCCCAGTTCTCTCCAGATGCTGAATGACACGCCATCTGTGTCGGCAGTCGCGTCGCGTCGGTATCACTGCTACTAACAGCCTCGGATGCCGTATTCAGTTACTCGAGATGAGCGTAACCAGGAAATCATTTCAAGTGAAGTGTTAATTCTGGGTTGACTTTCATTATCTAGCTTCAGTTTGCGTATTGTCGTATTTTCACGTGCCGTCGCGGGACAGACATTCTACCAATAATTTAGCGTGGCGTTTGATGAAATACTCTCATCAAATTATGGCGAGCATTCATTTCAACATTTAATTCGGACATTTATAGTTGCATCAGCGCATTAGACTCTGAACTGCTCTGTTAGTTAGGTTGTAAGGATACTTGTGTTTTTTTTTATTGGTGAATTTCAGAATATACTCAACTATTTTGAAAAATCGTGTTTGATTATAAATTCCGGACGATCTCCTGATTCCTCAGAGCTACATGCTGCAGCTGTAATAGATTTCTCAGATGAAGTGGGCACTAGGAACTCTACGTACAGGCTTCACGTTTTCGTTAAATCACTTTCTGGGGGCCTATCAAGTAAATAGAGAGCCAGTGCTGAGAACGGCGAAAGACAGCATTAACAATATTCTAATAGCTAGAAGCTGACTCAAAATGCAAACTTTTATACAGCAACAACAATATTTTCCCTTTCTCTAACTTGCCGCCCCACAATAGCGCCATTTAAGGCTTGGCGATTTCGACGAGTGTACGTTCGGCAGGTGTGTTTACCTTGTGGTTGTTTCACAAGACGATCAGTTATGCCTCGTAGACAACAGCGAACATCGTTTGATCAAGTATCCGAGTTCGACAGAGGAAGGATAGTGGCTTACCGAGATTGTGGATTATCATACAGAGATATCGCTAGTCGTGTTGGACGAAACCAAACAACCGTAATGCGGATATGTGACCGTTGGATGCAGGAGGGTACGACGGACCGATGTGGTCGATCGCATTCACCTCGGTGCACCACTGCACGTGCTGATAGGCAAATTGTGCGCATGGCAGTGACGGATCGCTCAGTGACATCCCGAACCATAGCACAGCACATTGCGTCTGTAACGCATCATCCAGTGTCTGCGTGTACCATTCGACGCCGTTTACAGCAGAGTGGTCTGTCCGCAAGACGTCCATTGCTTCGTCTACCATTGACGCAGAACCACAGACTTCTCCGTCGCCAATGGTGTGATGACAGACGGATGTGGACGGCAGAATGGAATGATGTTGTCTTTACTGACGAGGCACGCTTCTGTCTGCAGCACCACGATGGTAGGATTCGAGTGTGGAGACACCGTGGAGAGAGGATGCTGGACAGCTGCATTATGCACCGCCACACCGGTCTTGCACCGGGTATTATGGTATGGGGCGGTATTGGATATTACTCTCGCACGCCTCTAGTACGCATTGCCGGTTCTTTAAATAGCCGGCGCTACATATCCGAAGTGCTGGAGCCAGTTGTCCTTCCTTACCTTCAGGGCTCGGCCACAGCCATAATTCAACAGGATAATGCGCGACCACACGTGGCACGCATTGTCCAAAGGTTCTTCGTCAATAACCAGATTGAATTGCTTCCCTGGCCGGCTCGCTCTCCGGATCTTTCGCCGATAGAAAACATGTGGTCCATGGTTGCTCAACGAGTGACCCAGATTACATCCCCAGCTGCCACACTAGATGATCTTTGGCAACGTGTGGAAGCTGCTTGGGCTGCTGTACCCCAGGAACACATCCATCGTCTCTTTGACTCAATCCCGAGACGTGTGGCAGCGGTGATCTCCAACAATGGCGGCTACTCTGGCTACTGATTCTGGCAGGAACCACATGTCACAGACGTCTGTAAACGTAATCATTTGATACTTGATCAACATGTTATCTACAAAATAAATATTGTTGTGCTACCTCTTGTCTTTCTTGGTCTTGCATTTACGGTGGCCAGCAGTGTAGATCAGCTGTAGACACGGCAGTAGAAAATAGATTCACTGTCAGTGAGAACAATTTAAGTAGTGTTCCGGAAATCTATTATAAAGTGGCAGCTGTAACACCCACAGCGGAACTGGAGATTGAGTTTAAGAATGATTCGCAATTGTTGAGAGAAGATCAGATGTCGGATAACACGTCCGTCATCGAGCGAGGGGATGCAGATAGGGATGAGGTCTGGTTAAGGCAGTTCGGTCGCTTAAACGACAAACTAAGAGATTATAGGGGCATGTATGGGAGAAGTGTTTATGGGGAGCGCGTGCAGGATTTGCCGCGTCTCGTCCCGCAGGAAGATAGTGTTTGTGAAGTGCTAGAAAGTTCTGGCCCTAACCGGCAGACTTTACCAGAAATAGTTGATGTTAATGGGGAGCACGAGCAAGATTCGTCGTGTTTCGTCCCGCAGGAGTTGGAGGTTGAAGTAGTAACGGAAAGGTCTGGCCCTGACCGGCAGACTTTACCGAAAGTTATAGTGGTAGATGTGGCCGACCCATCCGACGCAAAACTCCAGTTTAAACATTGCGAAAGTATTAAGGAGAAAGATTACGAGAATTTTAGTGATAGCCGGACACGATTGGTAGAAAAGCACGTAGATTACAGCGTGTATGAGGTTAGAGCTGACGTTATACGGTCGGACGGTAGCAGTGTGGGCTGCGCAAATCCAGAGGAAGTAATTGCAGATACTACTGGGTACATTCCTCCCGGTAGATTGGCAGATGAGATCAATCTGACCAAAGAGGAATCAACGAAGGTACAATTGGTGAATCGATAGCAAAGCAACACTCACTAGTTGACGAGTTACAGGAAAAGGTTTCGGTATTGGAGGCGAAGCTACAGACTAAGCCTCAGGACAAACGTGTTGAAATTAAAACGGTATGTGAACAGAGGCTGAAAAAGCCGCCAGATAAGCCGGATTTAGGCTCAAAGCCGGATGGTTTTTTCTGGAATGACCTGTATATAGACGAGGATTTAATGTGGGAAAATAAAGAAGCAGTCGAGGACAAGTGTAGACAGATGGTAGTGTCTGTTAATATGCACGACCTACAACTAAACGTGTTAATTGACACCGGTGCAGAATTGAGTGCTGTATCTGGGAAAATATTTGAGTTACTGAAAGACAGACCTGGTATCGTAGTTATGCCAGTAACTGGGGTGAAAATTATCGGTGCTACTGGGAAGGCCAGCAAACCGGTCACAAAACAGATTTTTGTCAACTTCGAGATATGTGGGGCACGATTTGAACAAGAGTTTGTCGTCGTGCCAGACTTAACTACGGAAGTAATTATCGGGTTAGATTGGCTATTAAAGTACCGTGCAGTGATTAATTGCGAAAGCAAAACTTTGACATCAACGTCACAAGATAAAACAATAGTAGTTAGTTTTCACGAGGCAGGAGATGGCGTGCATAGGCAAAACCAGCCTATACACATTGTTAACTGGCTGGATGCCATTGACGTAGGCATGAATTTGAACTACTGTAATGTGAGGAATCTCGGCATTGGCAATAGTGTAGAAAGTGAATGGGAAAGTATTGTAGACGGTGTGTCAAACGTAACACATGAACAAAGACGAGCCCTCTATGAAGTAATAATGAGGAATAAGAGTGTGTTTTCAGACAAACCAGGACTTGTAGAAGAGATAATCAAATTCCCTCCACGGATTGACATTTGTATTGGAGTGAAAAAAGATCGTTTGCGAGAAACAATGAAGCTAAAAGCCGATGCTCGCATACGTCGCCATGACGCTAAAGCGCGTTTTGCTAAGTTTGCAATCGGGGACTTAGTACTTGTAAAAGCTCATGAGAAATCGAGCGAGATAGACAATGAAATCTCTAAATTTAAGTTTGTTTATAATGGACCATATAAAGTCATTGGTAAACCTCACACAAATGCTTATTGCTTAGAGTATCCTAGCTCAGGAAAACTATTAGGTATACGGAACATTGTAGACTTGAAATTGTACCAACCTAGGATCGATTAATACCACACAATGGGTAATTTGTACAGTATGTAAATATAGAGTATAAGATTTAAGGTTTGCTAGATTGCCATGCTTTTGCCTGACCAAGAGGACATTAAAGAAATTGTAATTAATAAGTAATTAATTTTGACTAAATGATTTAAGAGAGAGTGATTATTTATCAATTGAAAAATCCAAGCTGCTAGTATAAGTTTTCAGCTGAGTCACAGTAGATTAAGCAATGTAAATATGATTTTGTAACTAGCTGTAAGATTTCATGAATATGTGTTTTACTAGTCATTGCCGATGTACTTAGGCGCTGTTTTAAGTTTCAGGCTAGCACATGCGTGTGATGATGGACAGTGTTGAGTTATCCACTGTGATAGTGTTAATGGACTCCTTGAGATTACTCGGGGGTGAATTTTTCCGAAAGAATTCAGTGAAACGGACGTTCTGGAAATGCCATTACACAGACGAGTGAGATCAAGCCTGCCGCAAAGGGCGGGCGCAACAATACTGGCCAGGCGGAGCTGCTGTCGGCTCTTGTGCCGCTGTCGGCTTTCTTTGTACTTGCGGGTACGGAAGGCGGAGTTGTTATTCTTCCCGGACAGCTGATGTGAAAGAATTCTGCTGTCAATATTTATGTTTTTTTGATCTGCTGTATATTATTTTCTTGTTTAGCGTTAAATGGACTCTCATGACGAGAGTATGAATTATGAAAAGGTTACATAAAATGTGTATTCTATGTAATTAATCATTAATTTGCGTATTTTGATATACACGTTTTTTATGACCATGTACTCTGATTAATTTTGTAAATAGTATTCCATTTCTTGATACTGTTAGGAATTTTGACGATTTTAGAATAGCTAAACCATTTTCTATATTTTCTATATTTGTCAACCTGTTTTCTTTTGTGTAAGATGACAGAGTGAAATAAGATTAGGAGTGTCTCCACTCAAGTATTATGGTCTAAAAATTGGTTTATGGTTAATCAGCCTAATGCTAAAATTTCTTGATGTTTTGAATATATGCATATCCGCTGTTTTTGGGACATTTTCTGTGTCTGTTTGGGTTACACGAACATCCTCAGACAATGTGGGGCACGTGTAACGCGGAAATGCATATCCTCCTATTTCCATCTATTGTACTATAATTTTTTTCCTTATTTTGTTACCTGAAGATATAACATTTCTGTGTCTTTGTATATTGTAATTGTTTTACTATTTGTATATTTATGCATTTATGTCCATGTATAATTGGTTTGTTTTGTGAATATTATTTGTATTTATACGCTGGGTCTGGCCTATGGAAAACTATACTATCGAACGAATACATCGATATGTCGTGTGGAGAACGAAAGTGTTTAGGATCTTTGGTAGTGTGAACTCTGTCGCGTGGAGCGCGGGCAGAGGGAGAGTCTGGCTGGAGTAGTGCAGTGGAGCAGGTGTGTTGTGTGATGCTCCCGCGAGTTGCCGCGCCTTCGGGGTTGGGCAGCATGTAATTGCGCTCGACTTGCTATGATAGTTTCTGACACGGTGTCGCGGACGGGAAGCATTAGCTGGCGCACGTCAAGAGCCCGTTTCGCCTGGTGACCGTGTCGAGAAGAAGGCGCGCCAGCATCCAGCTTCTGCAACAGCGACGGCCGACAATGAGTGACTGTCGCCACCTCCTCGATCGACGACTTCAAACCTTCAATCAACCAACAAGGAAGACTAAAAGCACGTAAGGTTTCAGAACTGTATGGCAGACCTCAGCTTTTAAAATTGTTGCATCACAAAATTACAGCAACTTAGCATGAACCTTTGTTGCTCATTGTCCCAATTGCATTACCAAGCAGGGTCCCTTCCTTTTCCGAAATGAACTCGAGTGTCGTTGAAATTCAAACGCCAGCATTAAAATAATATAATTCGATTTCACTGTTTTAATTTCAAAGTTCAGTTAAAGTATTCATAGCTGGCTAGTATATTTAGATTACACGAGCACAAATTAAGAGTGCGAGTTTTGTTACCATATTTTAGCTTACCTGTGACTGCAGCTCAGCTTGGTACGTACTAAATTTTACTATTGTTAATTGTTCAGAATCATTTAATTCAAGTTCAAAGTTAAATCTCTTATTTCTAAATTGCGTAGATTCAAGTAGCTTTTGAAATGATTGTTGAGGTAGCCCAAGACTAACTGTATTTTACTGAATTTCGATATGCTTCAGAAACAAAGTTCACTATTAATTTCAGTCACTAATTTTACTTTCAATTTTCCGGATTTATTAATTCTTTTGCTAAATTAAGTCAGAGTGTAGCGAAATTTATTACTTCTGACAAACTTTCAGTTTTCACACTACAAGTGTCAACCTTCAGTTGCCACGCTTCTAGTGCTAATTATATTTGTAATAACCTTTCTTTTTCATTTACTATAGTAATTGTCCTTAGGACTGGCGACCGTGATTTCCCCCAAATCTCAAATATCTAATTACCGCTAGTTAATTGTTGACGTAACGGCCGCACATTTACTTTCTTTATTAACTTTACCCCTTTTCAAAATTAATTTCCACCAGTTTCATTTGCATTTTTCCTTTCATTTAGATGTAACCCTTTCCTCCCTCTTTACCGACAGATTGACTTCGGTGACGATTGCTTTTCCCAAATTTCCATTAGGTACCCGCGGTTTAATTTTTCACTGTCATTAAGGTCGATAAGTGAGGGTGAGGTTACAAACTTACTAAATAAGGACTTGAACACTGTATTGCCCACAGGCTACGTAAATTTGAATAATATCAAGACTCTAATTATCAGCACCAAACTGGACTGAGTCAATGCGAGAGTAAACCACAATACACAGAACGCCATAGCACACTATACCAAACCTATGAAATTATCAAGAAATATGTTAAGCAACATTAATTTTCAATCTCAAATCATAGTGGACAGTAAAACTGACAAACATCGACAAGAATTTGTCATGAAATCCTTGTAATGAAGGTGGAAAAAGGAATATAACTGCAGTCATGTATCAAAGAATGTACAATAACACAACACTTGAATTCCATCAAGCTAGTAATGAGACTGAAATAAAAGGAGACTTTACTCAAAAGTATGATGAGGAGCTCAAAGAAATACATAAAAGCTGCAACTCTATACTAACCATTAATGAAACACTGTATTGTGTGGCAACGAACCCACAGGCACTGAAGCTATGGTTTCACACTACAATTCCTTAAACTAGTTGTCCCATAACTCCCACTGGAAACCCCACATACGATCAAGAATACAGAATTAGCAGAAAAATTCACGATATACTGAAGAAAAATGGGGTTTTAATTAACAACTATTTTGAGTTTTCAGCAACAACAAGGACATAACACGACCAAGTGCAGCAACATTCGGCTCCTTTGCCATAATAAACCACTAGACCAATGTCATCCTAAAAGAACCTCTTTCGGGAATAGAGAAGTATGGAGCCAAATAAAAAAAGCTATGGATTGCAGAAAATTATTAACTTACCACGTTACGTAAGTTAATCCTCTGCTACAACTATTTTTCCTTCAGTGGCATGTTTTTTGTGCGGCATAGTGGAGTGTCAGTGAGTAGCAGCTCTGCAGCCTTGTGTGCTAGCATATTTATACAGACCTAGAATAATGCCTCTTCTGCCATAATAAAAATCTAGTAAAATGTGGCCTGAAAAGACACTCTCTCATTAATAGAAAAGTGTTGTTGTTTGTTGTTGTGGTCTTCAGTCCTGAGACTGGTTTGATGCAGCTCTCCATGCTACTCTATCCTGAGCAAGCTTCTTCATCTCCCAGTACCTACTGCAACCTACATCCTTCTGAATCTGCTTAGTGTATTGATCTCTTGGTCTCCCTCTACGATTTTTACCCTCCACGCTGCCCTCCAATGCTAAATTTGTGATCCCTTGATGCCTCAAAACATGTCCTACCAACCGATCCCTTCTTCTAGTCAAGTTGTGCCACAAACTTCTCTTCTCCCCAATCCTATTCAATACCTCCTCATTAGTTACGTGATCTACCCACCTTATCTTCAGCATTCTTCTGTAGCACCACATTTCGAAAGCTTCTATTCTCTTCTTGTCCAAACTGGTTATCGTCCATGTTTCACTTCCATACATGGCTACACTCCATACAAATACTTTCAGAAACGACTTCCTGACACTTAAATCTATACTCGATGTTAACAAATTTCTCTTCTTCAGAAACGCTTTCCTTGCCATTGACAGTCTACATTTTATATCCTCTCTACTTCGACCGTCATCAGTTATTTTACTCCCTAAATAGCAAAACTCCTTTACTACTTTCAGTGTCTCATTTCCTAATCTAATCCCCTCAGCATCACCCGATTTAATTTGACTACATTCCATTATCCTCGTTTTGCTTTTGTTGATGTTCATCTTATATCCTCCTTTCAAGACACTGTCCATTCCGTTCAACTGCTCTTCCAAGTCCTTTGCTGTCTCTGACAGAATTACAATGTCATCGGCGAACCTCAAAGTTTTTACTTCTTCTCCATGAATTTTAATACCTACTCCGAATTTTTCTTTTGTTTCCTTTACTGCTTGCTCAATATACAGATTGAATAACATCGGGGAGAGGCTACAACCCTGTCTCACTCCTTTCCCAACCACTGCTTCCCTTTCATGCCCCTCGACTCTTATAACTGCCATCTGGTTTCTGTACAAATTGTAAATAGCCTTTCGCTCCCTGTATTTTACCCCTGCCACCTTCAGAATTTGAAAGATAGTATTCCAGTTAACGTTGTCAAAAGCTTTCTCTAAGTCTACAAATGCTACAAACGTAGGTTTGCCTGTTCTTAATCTTTCTTCTAAGGTAAGTCGTAAGGTTAGTATTGCCTCACGTGTTCCAACATTTCTACGGAATCCAAACTGATCTTCCCCGAGGTCGGCTTCTACCAGTTTTTCCATTCGTCTGTAAAGAATTCGCGTTAGTATTTTGCAGCTGTGACTTATTAAACTGATAGTTCGGTAATTTTCACATCTGTCAACACCTGCTTTCTTTGGCATTGGAATTATTATATTCTTCTTGAAGTCTGTGGGTATTTCGCCTGTCTCATACATCTTGCTCACCAGATGGTACAGTTTTGTCATGACTGGCTCTCCCAAGGCCGTCAGTAGTTCTAATGGAATGTTGTCTACTCCCGGGGCCTTGTTTCGACTCAGGTCTTTCAGTGCTCTGTCAAACTCTTCACGCAGTATCTTATCTCCCATTTCATGTTCATCTACATCCTCTTCCATTTCCATAATATTGTCCTCAAGTACATCGCCCTTGTATAAACCCTCTATATACTCCTTCCACCTTTCTGCCTTCCCTTCTTTGCTTAGAACTGGGTTGCCATCTGAGCTCTTGATATTCATACAAGTGGTTCTCTTCTCTCCAAAGGTCTCTTTAATTTTCCTGTAGGCAGTATCTATCTTACCCCTAGTGAGACAAGCCTCTACATCCTTACATTTGTCCTCTAGCCATCCCTGCTTAGCCATTTTGCACTTTCTGTCGATCTCATTTTTGAGACGTTTGTATTCCCTTTTGCCTGCTTCATTTACTGCATTTTTATATTTTCTCCTTTCATCAATTAAATTCAATATTTCTTCTGTTACCCAAGGATTTCTATTAGCCCTCGTCGTCTTACCTACTTGATCCTCTGCTGCCTTCACTACTTCATCCCTCAGAGCTACCCATTCTTCTTGTACTGTATTTCTTTCCCCCATTCCTGTCAATTGTTCCCTTATGCTCTCCCTGAAACTCTCTACAACCTCTGGTTCTTTCAGTTTATCCAGGTCCCATCTCCTTAAATTCCCACCTTTTTGCAGTTTCTTCAGTTTCAATCTGCAGTTCATAATCAATAGATTGTGGTCAGAATCCACATCTGCCCCTGGAAATGTCTTACAATTTAAAACCTGGTTCCTAAATCTCTGTCTTACCATTATATAATCTATCTGATACCTATTAGTATCTCCAGGATTCTTCCAGGTATACAACCTTCTTTTATGATTCTTGAACCAAGTGTTAGCTATGATTAAGTTATGCTCTGTGCAAAATTCTACAAGGCGGCTTCCTCTTTCATTTCTTCCCCCCAATCCATATTCACCTACTATGTTTCCTTCTCTCCCTTTTCCTACTGACGAATTCCAGTCACCCATGACTATTAAATTTTCGTCTCCCTTCACTACCTGAATAATTTCTTTTATCTCGTCATACATTTCATCAATTTCTTCATCATCTGCAGAGCTAGTTGGCATATAAACTTGCACTACTGTAGTAGGCATGGGCTTTATGTCTATCTTGGCCACAATAATGCGTTCACTATGCTGTTTGTAGTAGCTAACCCGCACTCCTATTTTTTTATTCATTATTAAACCTACTCCTGCATTACCCCTATTTGATTTTGTATTTATAACCCTGTAATCACCTGACCAAAAGTCTTGTTCCTCCTGCCACCGAACTTCACTAATGCCCACTATAACTTTAACCTATCCATTTCCCTTTTTAAATTTTCTAACCTACCTGCCCGATTAAGGGATCTGACATTCCACGCTCCGATCCGTAGAATGCCAGTTTTCTTTCTCCTGATAACGACGTCCTCTTGAGTAGTCCCCGCCCGGAGATCCGAATGGGGGACTATTTTACCTCCGGAATATTTTACCCAAGAGGACGCCATCATCATTTAATCATACAGTAAAGCTGCATGTCCTCGGGAAAAATTACGGCTGTAGTTTCCCCTTGCTTTCAGCCGTTCGCAGTACCAGCACAGCAAGGCCGTTTTGGTTAATGTTACAAGGCCAAATCAGTCAATCATCCAGACTGTTGCCCCTGCAACTACTGAAAAGGCTGCTGCCCCTCTTCAGGAACCATATGTTTGTCTGGCCTCTCAACAGATACCCCTCCGTTGTGGTTGCACCTACGGTACGGCCATCTGTATCGCTGAAGCACGCAAGCCTCCCCACCAACGGCAAGGTCCATGGTTCATGGGGGAAGAATAGAAAAGTACCAAATCAAATACAGAAAGTTAAACGAAGTAGAAATTTATGAAATCGTCATGTTACTTGAGTTAATCATCCCACATAACTATTTTTTTGTACACTGGTATCTGTTATACGCAATAAAATGCTGTGGCAATAGGTAACAGCTCTTCAGGCCTGTAATCTGACATTTTTACATACCTAGAACCAAAATTCGTCTTAATCCATCCTCATTTTGCAGATAAAATTGTATATTATAAGAGAAGTTGATGATATATTAGTAGTACTCAAGGGCTCAAAGGAAAAACTAAGTAACCTGGCGGAGGAAATTAAAATGCCCCCAGGCATCAGATTCACAGTTGAACAACAGACAACAAAAGGAATACATTTTCTTTAAATAACTACTTCCAGGCCATAATACAAGCGGAAAATGTTTGAGTCCTGCTCTGGAGCACATTCACACCTCACAAAAGTATAGTGTCCCTTTAAAAATTTAAGTATGGTAGCAGCTTATTCATAGCCCAGAATCTACCATCCACTCCTTCAAAAGGCGCATGATACCACAGGCACGTCTGCCCCCTGCCAGAATGAACATTCAAGTGTCTAGAAACGCTCTCTTAACCTCTTCATTCGGAAAGTCCCAGTCTCCACCTGACTTCCACAGTTTTCTGCTACTGTTTGCTTTTCCATTGAATGAAGGCCGTCTTCATCAAAAATATGAGTTCCTAAGTGATATGATCTGAGTCAACTTGAGCACTTCATAAATAAATAATATAATATTCTTAGCCAAGGGCACTCGCGTTAAACGACAACGAATTATCATTAAATATTGGTCAATCAATTATTTACGCCTTCTTGACAGAATCGTGTTTTGGTTTTCTTTTCACCTGTGGTCAGTACTAACACATGCGATTGGATACTTATTAAATTATCATGATTTTTAATAGCACTTACAATCAACATTTAAATAAAGGTATTCATAAAATAGTGAGTTGTTTATTAAATAACTGCACAAGTATATCAAGGCATGAGGTATTTTGCTGCATTCACATGCTGTATAATTGTGGAGAACATGGTGATCTGGCAAACATCTACATAATAAAAAAGATATGAAAGATGTCATAATACAATAAGATAGACAGATGAGTGGCTTCGTGGGATGATACCAATCGAATCTCTCCCGAGTTCGAGTCTCGGTCCAGCACACAGTTTCAATCTGCCAGGAAGTTTCATATCAGCGCACACTCCACTGCAAGAGTGAAAATCTGATTCTGAAACATCCCCAAGGCTGTGGCTAAGCAATGTCTCCGCAATATCCTTTCTTTCAGGAGTGCTAGTTCTGCAAGGTTCGCAGGAGACCTTCTGTAAAGTTTGGAAGGTAGGAGACGAGGTACTGGCAGAAGTAAAGCTGTGAGAACGGGACGTGAGTCGTGCTAGGGTAGCTCAGTTGGTAGAGGACGTGCCCGCGAAAGGCAAAGGTCCCGAGTTGTAGTCTCGGTTCGGCACACAGTTTTAATCTGTCAGGAAGTTTCTTGTAAATGTTGTATATTACCCGTCTCTCGGTATAGCTCACCTCTATTTTCCTCAGAATTTCGAACGTCTTACCAGCCGGTATCTGATTTCGGAATCTCTGCCTGATCATGATGTAACGTAACTGAAACCCTCCCGTATCTACCGGCCTTTTGCAGTATACCTCCTGCTGTGGTGATTCTTGAACAGAGCATTCGTTGTTACTAGCTGAAATTTATTACGGAACTCAATTAGTTTTTCTCGTCTCTCACTCCCAGCATCTACCTAATATTCTTCCTTAACGGTTTCTTCTACTCCTTCACCCATAACAGCATTGGCGTCCCTCGTGAGTGTTAGATTTTCATCTCCCTTTACGTGCTGAATTACCCTTTCAATGTTCTCATGTACTTTCTCAATCTCTTCATCTTCAGCTTGCGACGCCGACACGTATATCTGAACTATCGCTGTCCGCCTTTGTTTGCCGTCAATCCCTGCTCGTAACGAATCCTACACCCAGTACACCATTTTCTGCAGCTATTGCTATTACCCTGTACTCATCTGACCTGAAATCCTTGTCTTCCTTCCATTCCAGTTCACTGACCCCCACTATAGCTTAGGTTTAGCTTTTGCACTTCCTTTTGACATTTTCTAGCTTCCCTACCACGTTCAGGTTTCTGACATTCCAAGCCCCGACTTGTAGGATGTTATACATCCGTAGCTTATTCACTCTTTCTCTCATGGTCACTTCCTCATTGGCAGTCCTCTCTCAGAGATCCAAATGGGGCTATGCCGGAATATTTTCCAATGGAGAGATTATCCTCACACTGTCTCAGTTGTAGACCACATATCCTGTGGATACACATTATGTGTCTTTAATGCAATGGTTTCCATTGCCTGGTGCATCCTCATGCCGCCGATCATTGCTGATTCTTTCATGTTTATGGGCACTTTACCATCCCATGGGCATCAGAGTGCTCTAAACCTCTTTCAGCTCCTCCGTCCTCTTTCACAATGCTGTTGGCAGAGTGAGGGTAACTTCTCATGCCGGGAGTCTTCGGCCACTAGCGGTGATTTTTATTCAAAATTCAAGCGGTGGAGTGGTTTGAAGCCAGGACCGAGGTCGTTTTGATTAATCAAAGTTGCTACCGGTAGACCACGGGTGGAAACTCATGAAGCATTTAAAAGTCGTTAATTCAAACGTCTAGTGTGAAAATATTTAGCCACTGTGAAATAACTTTCGTAGTTTTAAAGATATCCAAAATATTTTTGTGTCAGTGGACGCACCTCATTTTTCTTAGGTCGTAAACGTATTCAGATTTGCTATATTACTTGACTGTAAATTATTATAAATCTCAAAGGTTTGTAAGAAACCATCTTTCAACTTGTCGGACACTGAGCAATTTTTGGTTCATCTCCAGCACAAGACGATGCTAGCGACAGGCATACAAATTTCTAGCCTTGGGATTTACCCATTTTTGGCGACGCTGGTCGTCGTCGCACCTGGACTCGCCCACATCGGTAACGTATCCAGACCTGCCGCATCGTGCTCTGAGACCTAGGTCTGCTAGCTTTTCACTTCTACTCATATGACCTCAAGGCGGCCAAATCACTTGTTACATACGCGTAATGTTGCAAGTGTAATTTGGATAGCTGGAAGGTCGTTATCTAGAGTCATGTGTGATTGATTCCTATCTGAGAAACATGGCACAAAAAAACTGCCATTTCTCCTTCATGAGAAGCAGAATGTGTGACAGGAAGAGGAATACCGTGAAGCAATTAGATGGGATATAAAAATTATTTTTTGACTCTGCATTAAAAATTAGGTAGGAGCGCTAGTTGCAACATCTACACTTGTGTGTCAAGTGGTATAGACACTACCACGTTTCAACAATGTTTACTGTATTACCCGTCTGTGGGTTAGCAAGTACATTGTAGCCAATGGCTATGTTACTGGTTTAAATATAATAAAGCTGACATGAAACTGGTTACTAAAGAGGTTTTGCTGGACAAAAAAGTATATCGAGATAATGGAATGTTAATGTCATCTTATTTGTGAAATATCTACAACGATTAAAAGACACGTTAAAGAAAATTCTTAGAGAGTGCTTGAAACTGTCTACAATGGTGCCCAGTGCATGTGACTCCACGTCTGATGAGTGCTTGGCATATAGACAAATGTCAGCCTGCTAAACATAGAATCTACTCTGTTGCCATGCATGCGTGGAGGTGTGGGACACTAATTTTGTTGCTAGTGGCGTTCGTCAGCCAGCAGTGTGCCACGCCTGTAGCGGTGGACGCTGTGTTCACACTAGAGGGGCACTGTCAAAGGGCGCAGCACTGGCAGAGTCTTGTGCAGCTGTGGGACTCCCCCTCTCCCCTTTCTTTGCTTGTTTTCAATAAAGCGCTTAGCTCTTCTATTCCTGTCCTAGTGGAGGTAGCAGTACAAATATCAATATTAGTTTAATTTAGCGATATTTTGTGTCTGCACGTGTCCGTATAAACGATTCTACATTATTTTTCTTTCCTTTTTCTTTAATTTCCTGCCGGTTCACTATGTCCACTGCAATGTCATGGTGTTGGATTCCTCCTATGCGACCTGACAGTGACGGTGTCTTTGTCAGTCATTATTTAACACACTAGTACTGCAAGGACACTTTCTCAAAATGAAACATTGCCTCGGTACATAGCAGGTTTGTATTTTGTAATTATCACAGTGCCGTCATTATTTCACATAAAACTGTTGAAATACCAGTTTATTTGTTTAAATAAACCACTGTGGCTTTTGTTAAACATTTAAAGTTTCATATTTAAATGTCTCTTTGGTTGATGGTTTTGAGAAGTGTGTATTTGGAATATTGGGAGCAAGTCGATAAATTTGTAACATATTGCACCGAAACTGCAACAGATAGCCCCAACACCGTGAATATAAATGATTAAAAGTCAATCGTTGCGGAAAAAACAATTGGAGAGCCATGACATCATTAAACTATAGCAATTCAACCGACAGAATAATTTCCCACCTTTTTAAAATAAACACCGTGCTGTCAAAGTATCTTGTCATTTTCGGGGTCACAAAGGGTAGTAATTAATGTAAGAGAGATGTAAATATATAGACAGTCCCACTTTGATAATTATCATAAATTACATTAATTAAGAGTAGTGGAATAATATAATTTATAGTGATTTAAACAAAAGGGGACATAATTTATCAGAGTAAGCTAACTGGGTAATATATTATAAGTGAGATATGCTACCACGCCTTAGCATGTTGGGTAATGGTACCTTTAAATTTTCCACCATTATTTTCAACCAATAGGAGAAGAAGAGAAGGCAGGAGTAGGGGGGAATGGCGAGGCGGGAGGTGAGAGGCCAGGTGGCAGCTTGAAAGGGGTCTGATGGTTAAACAGCCGAAACCTAAATAAACAAGTAGTAAGAGTGCAAGTGGCCATCTTATTTACATAAGTGATGTCACTGTTTTATACAGAGCTCAACAAAGTGAGTGGTTAGTTTACATAACTGGTATAATCGTTTATATTACGAAGAGGGCGCATCTGTGGTTTTGGAAAAAATCAAGTGACATCATTTTTTAAAATTAGGAGTACAATCGGCCATTTCATCCAGGGAGACGTAAGTGGTTAACCTGAAAGTGACAAGTCATCTTTGTTTACATAATGGTCACAAGTAGGTGGCCCCTTAGCATCCTGCCCCCCTACTAATCCTACTAATAGTGTCTTCAGACGTGTTGTAACCATGGTTCCTAGTGATGTGCGCGTATCAGCTATGTCGTGTTTCTCCAAATTTATTGGTCATTTCTGACTTTGCTTTTCGTACGTTTATACAATAATTTTTAATATAGTGCAGCATTGTGACGCCCATGGATCAATTTGGAATTTTCATGTCCTTTCCGTAGATCGTGTTTTATTGTTTTTTCTCTTCAATTTGAACACCGTTGATCAAGTGAGCGGGTGGCTTATCTGTAACATTTTGCCGGGAGATTGTTGGGTATTTTCAACTCACGCAGCACTCCAGTGAACTAGCGCCATTTCTCCCACACAGTGTTTACTGGCACTCGAGCGACAGGGTACGTCTTGCCATCCGAAGTTCTGAGAGAGCTGAGGTATTTATACAATGAAGTTCTGTCATGTGATTGGTTCTCCATGATAATGGTGTTGCTAGTACCGATTGCACATTTCGGACACTGAGTTTCCTTGGCGTTTAAGCCACCATCGTTATTCCTAAATGATTCTCTTTGGTATGTGTTCAAAAAATGGTTCAAATGGCTCTGAGCACTATGGGACTCAACTGCTGAGGTCATTAGTCCCCTAGAACTTAGAACTAGTTAAACCTAACTAACCTAAGGACATCACAAACATCCATGCCCGAGGCAGGATTCGAACCTGCGACCGTAGCGGTCTTGCGGTTCCAGACTGCAGCGCCTTTAACCGCACGGCCACTTCGGCCGGCCGGTATGTGTTCATTTTCGTGATCTTGGCAGGCTAGGATCACATTATCAGCGTATAACATCGTTAACGGAAGATCTGCTGTTACTCTGTTTATACATAGAAGCAATGGGAGAGGTATATTGCGGAACCAAATTTGTTTGGAAATTATTCCATCTGGGCACCGAGTAGCACTCGTTATAGTAAAGGGTTCTGAAATATTATGATCACAGGGCGCTTATCGTACAGAGTGGAAGAACTCTGTAAAAAACTTTATCGCCGTCCAGTCATGCTTTACATACCCGTATCCTTGCCTCCTTCAGCGGCTCTTTCCTTCTGGAGTCACTGTACTTATGATTTTCGTCGATGAATATGTCGAAACATGTGCCCAAGGGTTCTGTGTCTTCGTGTTTTTTACTGTCTATTCTGAGGTAGGCATTTTTTATCATTGATTACTTGCTGGACGTCCTCTTTCTGTACTCCGTCAATCGATCTTATCTTCAGTTGATTCATGTAACAACACGTTTTCAGGCTTCTGGTACTTTTATTTCTGCTTCTTCATTGTCCACGTTTCACGTCAGTATGGTGTATAGTCTTCTTGTCTTAATGTTTATATTTTCATATATAAGTAGCTGTTAAGACATCAGGGAACGGTATCATGCCGCTTTTCTGTCCGTGAAAAACTAACTCCACATCGAGATTATCCTATGCTCTCGTCGTTTCATATTTAGTACACAAACTACAGTGAGGTTAAAAAGTTACAGGATACCTCCTCATATAATTTCGGACCTTCTTTTTCCCGGCGTAGTGCAGTAACTCGACGTGACATAGACTCCAAAAGTCGACAGAAGTCGCTGTAGAAATAGTGAGCTACGCTGGTTCTACAACCGAACATAACTGCGAAAGTGTTGCCAGCGCAAAATACAGTGCACGAACTGATCTATTGACTATTTCGCATAATTGTTCGTTGGGATTCATGTCGGGCGATCTGGCTGGCCAAATCATTCGCTCCAACTGCCCAAAATATTCTTCAAACCAACAGGAAAAAAACGTGTGGCCCAGTGACATGGCTGATTCTCATCCATAAAATTCGATCATTGTTTGGGAATCTGATGTCCACGAGTGGCTACAAATGGACTGCAAGTACCATTTCTAGTCAACGATCGGTTCAGTTGGACCAGAAGACCCAGAGGAATCCACGTAAACAAAATGTTCAAATGTTTGTGAATTCCTAAGGGACCAAACTTCTGAGGTCATCGGTCCCTAGACTTACACACTACTTAAACTAAATTATGCTAAGAACAACACACACACCCATGCCCGAGGGAGTACTCGAAGCTCTGGCGGGAGGGGCTGCCCAGTCCGTGACATGACGCCTCAAACCGCGCGGCCTCTCCGAGCGGCCCACGTGAACACAGCCCACACCATTAGCCTACAGTTCGCACGGTGCCATGTAGACAAGTTGGGTCCATGACTTCGTGGGAGCTGCACCACATTGAAACTCTGCCATCAGCTCTTACCAACTGAAATCGGGACTCAGGTGACCACGTCACGGTTTTCCAGTCGTCTAGGATCCAACCGACATGGTCACAAACCCAGGAGTGGCACGGCAGGCGATGTCGTGCATCGGTCGTCTGTTGCCATAACCAACTAACACCGTACGAGTTGCATTCAAGTTCTAAGGCCTCCGATTTTTTTTCTCCGGACTGGAAAGAGATAGAAACATGTGCATTGTTTTAAAATGAGGCCGCGTTCATTGTCAATACGTCCCAGAGATGGCAGCACCATACGGCAGATGGAATTTTACCGCCAGCGGCGAAAGTGAGAACTGTTTTAAATACTTAAAATGGTGACGTTTTCCTTACCTGAACAGCGTGCAATCATTCGTTTTCTGAATTTGCGTGGTGTGAAACCAATTGAAATTCATCGACAGTTGAAGGAGACATGTGGTGATGGAGTTATGGATGTGTCGAAAGTGCGTTCGTGGGTGCGACAGTTTAATGAAGGCAGAACATCGTGTGACAACAAACCAAAACAACCTCGGGCTCGCACAAGCCGGTCTGACGACATGATCGAGAAAGTGGAGAGAATTGTTTTGGGGGATCGCCGAATGACTGTTGAACAGATCGCCTCCAGAGTTGGCAATTCTGTGGGTTCTGTGCACACAATCCTGCATGAAGACCTGAAAATGTGAAAAGTGTCATCCAGGTGGGTGTCACGAATGCTGATGGACGACCACATGGCTGCCCGTGTGGCATGTTGCCAAGCAATGTTGACGCACAACGACAGCATGAATGGGACTTTCTTTTCGTCGGTTGTGATGATGAGACGTTGATGCCATTTTTCAATCCAGAAACAAAGCGCCAGTCAGCTCAATGGAAGCACACAGATTCACCGCCACCAAAAAAATTTCGGGTAACCGCCAGTGCTGAAAAAATGATGGTGTCCATGTTCTGGGACAGCGAGGGCGTAATCCTTACCCATTTCGTTCCAAAGGGCACTACGGTAACAGGTGCATCCTACGAAAATGTTTCGAAGAACAAATTCCTTCCTGCACTGCAACAAAAACGTCCGGGAAGGGCTGCGCGTGTGCTGTTTCACCAAGACAACGCACCCGCACATCGAGCTAACGTTACGCAACAGTTTCTTCGTGATAACAACTTTGAAGTGATTCCTCATGCTCCCTACTCACCTGACCTGGCTCCTAGTGACTTTTGGCTTTTTCCAACAATGAAAGACACTCTCCGTGGCCGCACATTCACCAGCCGTGCTGCTATTGCCTTAGCGATTTTCCAGTGGTCAAAACAGACTCCTAAAGAAGCCTTCGCCGCTGCCATGGAATCATTGCGTCAGCGTTGTGAAAAATGTGTACGTCTGCAGGGCGATTACGTCGAGAAGTAACGCCAGTTTCGTCGATTTCGGGTGAGTAGTTAATTAGAAAAAAAATCGGAGGCCTTAGAACTTGAATGCACCTCGTACTTCGCCGCACTGTTGTATCAGATACGTTCCGACATTGATTCCTGGGTTATTTCACGCAGTGTTGTTTGTCTCTTGGCACCGACAACTCTACACAAACGCCGCTGCTCTCGGTCGTTAAGTGAATGCCGTCGGCCACTGAGTTGTCCGTGGTGAGAGGTAACGCCAGACATTTGGTATTCGCGGCACACTCTTAACATTGTGGATCTCGGAATACTGAATTCTGTCACGATTTCCGAAATGGAATGTCCCATTCGTCTAGCTCCAACCAATATTCTGAGTTCCGTCGTGCCGCCACAATCACATCGTACATCTTTACACATGAATCGCCTGAGTCCAAATGACAGCTCCATCAATGAACAGCCCTTTTGTACCTTGTGCACGCAATACGACCGCCATCTGTGTATGTACATATCGCTATCCCGAGACTTACGTCACCTCAGTGTAAACATCGCTAGTGACAACGAGCACTCCTGCGTGCACACGTATCCTGGTGGTGGCATCTTGCACGCCACAGTCACTTAGAGAGAGTGGATTACAGTCCCATCCCTGTAGTTTGTAACAACAACGACTCTGTAATATTGTACATATAAGCAATTCCTTTCATCTGATTTTACGATAAACTTGTGTAATTGATGTTCTGATTTCATTTCATTTCTTTTTGTTTATGCCATTCTGTTAAGAAAACTGTAAATAAGTTTCAATGCGAATATTAGTGTTTATGTCAAATGTCAAGTAATATTGTAATAGAATTGAAATGTCACAAATGTTGAAACTGTTGTAAGATGTTTAAAATTGTAACTGTGCGTCTGGTCCATACGTAGGCAATGTGTTTGTATATGTAGAATGCAAAACCTCGGGTGAATACCCGGTCAGTCAGGGAGCGGTAAAAGGTGGATGGCAGGCGAGCGCGGGAAAAATGTGCGCGGGCACTGCACGGCACAACCGGCACAGTAGTAGTTGGAGTTTGGCACTGGTTTGAGCAACACCTTCTGGAGCGAGGAGGCTCTCCTGGAAGACATAGCTTCACTGAGCCTCAGGTATGCAGTTCCAACGCCCACACAGCATGGCAAAATTCCATAGGCACTAAATGGAAAAGTATTGCGACGCTAAGAAGAATTAAAGTGCCGATACCTCAAGAGCTATAGCTGTGGTTGTATGTGTGCTCTGTGCCTCGCTATCTTACCGCTCGCAAACCGCCGCATCGATACTATCAGGTTGAAACTTTTAGTACTGTATTCGTATGGATCAGAGAATGAACTGTGTTTGTTTGGTGCAATAATAACCTAAATTTTACCAGAACTTTTCCATCATTCAATTATCCTCACAACTAAACTAGACAGGGTCCTTTCCAAACGTTGTCCAATCCGAGTGTCCCGAAATGAAAATTAAAAATTGTGTTAATAATAATTATTTGCAGAACTAGCTATATTAGAATGGTGGTTAAAGAATTGTATTGTTAATGAACCAGTAAATGAATAGCGAAGGTCTGACGAAGTTGAAATGTAACTTTAGTACTGATATAGTAATGAAGTTTATTATTTCGAGACAGATTTAAAGGCATTTAAATTAGCAGTAAATAAGATGAAAAGAGTAGTAACTTATATACTGATAATCTTGAATGAATAATAAATTCAGTAATAATTTTTTTTAAATACAGTGATCATAAAAGTTTCAGGGTCCCCCCCGCCCCCTCATTCATCTGAATTCTGAAGTGTTCTAAATTGGTATGACCAGCAAAAGTTAAAGTCAGTATAAAAATCAATATTTATCAGTGTTATCTTTATCAAAATTGACATTTTCTGTGTAGTATGAAAGTACAATTTCTAGGGTAACCTATGCCCGATTTTAATCAGATTAATACACAGTATAAAGTTTTGTAGTAAACATTATAGTGTAGTGTTATGTATTCATGATTTCCCCTATCAGTACTGAACGTGCAACTATCAGTCCAATAGATTTTCTGGTTCAAAAATTCTACTATGTCATGCAGTGTTACAACTTCTTGTTTTGCATGAATATATACCAACTTGTAGAGGGAAGAAACTCAGTTAATGCCTAATTAGGCTGGCGACCGTATTATTGTCACATTGCTAGCATCTTCTGGTTTGATTTTGATCCATCCTGACGTGTGATTGCACTTCGAACTTACTTGACGGATCATTGTTATTACAGAGTGGATGTAAGTCTGATTTGCGACCATTCAGGCACACGCGGTCGATATCTATGCGACAATCCTTTCTCATAAGGCGAATCCCGCTCACTTACCATAGCACAGGCTTTATCGAGTACTGTGTCAGGGATTACAAGTTGATGTCACGTACACTAGATATTAATATTTTATTCCACTCCACATTATCAAAACCCTTTCTCTAAAGCTACGAATGCAACTGTATATGCTTCTTTGATGTACCTATGGCTGCTCTCTGTTAGAAACTACATCGCTCAAATTACCTTTAAGGTGCCCCCCCCGCCTCTCCAAAAATACAACTGGTCCTTTTCTAACCTACTTTCTATTTTCTCATCCGTTCTTCGATGCAGTATTTTAGTTACTAGAGTGCTGTATTTTTCACCTTTTTCGCTTTTCGCTATTGCTTTCCTCTATAGAGTAATAATCACATTATTTTCCTAAGCTAATGGAATCCCTGATGGCATTAACTTCATTGATGAACTTGCGTAGTTTTTTTTCCTCCTTTTTGCCTTTATGGTGACATAACACCACGAAAAAGAGCCAGTCCAATGCGCTACAATGGATTTCCAGATAATTGCTTTATTACTCCTGGTAAGATTTGACTGAAAATACAAACATTCACATAAACGTTCTTTTACCAGACATGATCATTTTTTGGTGATTGTGTGGAGTATCAGGAGCGTTTTCATTGCAACAGCATGTTCAGCCTTAGCAACAAGTTGTGTGCAGTTATTACTGTTGCGTGGGCTGTTACATAATACAAGACGCGCGGTCAGCATTCTCTGCGCATTATTCGCCGATACGTGATAGAGTCCAGTATGTAAATTCTGAACTTCAGCGTTAGTGATATAAAATATTTCCTCTCAACCTGCCCAAAGTGCTCTTAAGAACATAACTACGTTATTTTCAAATCGACATCGTTTTGATGTTCCTTAACATAGATCAACGTCGCACATCACAGCACGGCGCAAGCTCCGAAGGTTCGTAGAGTCATCTCAAGGTGGCAGTGTTGGCTAAAAAGTCATCCTACGCATATGTTCTCTTTCGGAAGAACAATCAGCACTTGCTACTAATTAATGAGTAATTACATGTAGCTAAACTAAAACCTACCTAAACTCCGTCCTAACAAGCCTGGAAAGCCCAACGGCTTCGTCCGGCCGCCGTGTCATCCTCAAACACAGGCGTCACTGGATGCGGATATGGAGGGGCATGTGGTCAGCACACCGCTCTCCTGACCGTATGTAAGTTTAAGAGACCGGAGCCGCTACTTCTCAATCAAGTAGCTCCTCAGTTTGCCTCACAAGGACTGAGTGTAATCCTCTTCCCAACGGCGCTCTGCAGACCGAATGGTCACCCATCCCAGCCCTACAGCACTTCGGTGATCTGATGGGAACCGGTGTTACCACTGCGGTAAGGCCATTGGCAATTACGTGTAGCAGTGAAACATTTTCGTTTCAGTTAATTAGCATTTTTCTAGCTATACAAATAGTACTGGTGCATTTTGTTGGTGGGTAAGTAAATCAAATACTTCATTAAGCATGCATATCCAAAGGCGGAAGATGAAGTCTCAATACCAAAAAATTATCCAAACAGAGCAGCACTTTGAGAAGTAAAGTCTCAATACCAAAAAATTATCCAAACAGAGCAGCACTTTGAGAAGTAATGAGAGTTATTTTAATGGTTTATATAATAAGCAGCTACTCTCCGCGGAATACGGCAAATGCCAACATAATTATTTATAATTGTTCAATTTTCCAGCTTCCCTCTGGATGCCCATGCGACCTTCGATGGAAACATTACAAGCACAGTGCACAACGACGCTTGTAAGTAACAATTCTTTAGTTCAGCGTAGTCCTGCACTACACAAAATAGCTTGCTTTCGAAGGCGAACAAAGCCATTTGTTTTATAATCTTGTCGTCCTCGGTGAAAGTATAATATTGCCAGTGTTGTTGACATTATGTATGATGATCGCGTTTGTGGATGTGTAAGTAATTTATTTTCTGTCTCATTTCAGGGAACTGTCTTCTGACCGGACGTTACAACGTGGTTTACTCGCATGAGGATTTTGTCATTCTTTACTGCTGTTTTCTAGGATATGGTTGGTCTCTATAGGCTACTCGAAAATTTGTATTAGCGATTAGCTCGAATCAGGCACCGTTATGGTTATATTTTTGATACTATGTTTGGCGCTAAGGATATGAATCAATGTTTAATACCCATACTATTCACAGTTCTAAATAACAGAAAACAGTCACATTCGGCGAGAATTAATTTCCGTGGTCAGAATATCATGTTGGCTAAAACATGCTACAGAAACGAACCGAAGAGAAATATTTGAATGGTACCAAACAGTAGGCAATAAACCTCTTCTACCTGCCACGATTCGTATAAATAAAGGTTTTCATTTTTTTTTTTTTTTTTTACTGTGGCACATTTGACTCTGCAGACGTAAGGTCAATGCATGAGGCTTGGTGGATCGTGTAAAAGATATAGACTACAGATTCCAATGGTTTTGAAGCTCCATCCCAGGTCGGTCCGAGGACGTTTCTTCTTTTTTCATTTATTTTTTTATCTATGACAATGATTTGTTTATGTAAATATTTACAACTTGCAATGTGTTTTGAAATCCATATTAAACTGTAGTTTTTCATAAACTGGCGGGAAGAAACATAATGAGTATCCTGCGACAGAAGAACCTCAGGACGTATTTTTTACCCAACATCATCAGCAATTATAAAAAGCTTTGATTGATACGGTTTTTTGTCATTGCTTCATCACTGATATATCTACCAACTCTGCTCGTTTCATTTCAGTAAAATTAAGTCAACTGTAATATAATAGTATATTTACTGAATCTGTACTATCTGATAGAAACTGCAGTCTCTGGATTCGCCCTGATGCTGCAGTTACATATAATAGAGTTCTCTCCGATAAAAACTGTAATAATATATAGGGTGGGTAGATAATCCGAAAAGGGATATGCAAAGGCTCAATCTAGATGTATTGGGGATGAAGACGTTAACTGTATAGCTAATACGGTTTTCTGTTCAGATGAATATAGAACTATATCACTAGCAGCATAAAATGGTATAAAGGTAGGAAGGTAGTCTAAAGAACCAGTTATTGTTAATAGAACTAGGATTATTCTCATCAGAATCGACAAAAACCAACGCCAAAAACAATAATTCAGGTATGCATACCAACATCATCTAGAAACGTACGTATAGAGTATATGATGGCATGAAATGGGTAACTCAATACGTAAAACGAACTGAAAATGTAATAATGACGAGGAACTGGAGTGCTGTGTGTAACCTCCCCCTCTCTTATCGACCTTAATGACAGTGAAAAATTAAACCGCGTGTACCTAATGGAAATTTGGGAAAAGCAATCGTCACCGAAGTTAATCTGTCGGTAAAGAGGGAGGAAAGGGTTACATCTAAATGAAAGGAAAATTCAAAGGAAACTGGTGGAAATTAATTTTGAAAAGGGGTAAAGTTAATAAAGAAAGTAAATGTGCGGCCGTTACGTTAACAATTAAATAGCGGTAATTAGATATTTGAGATTTGGGGGAAATTACGGTCGCCAGTCCTAAGGACAATTACTATAGTAACTGAAAAAGAAAGGTTATTACACATATAATTAGCACTAGAAGCGTGGCGACTGAAGGTTGACACGTGTAGTGTGAAAACTGAAAGTTTGTCAGAAGTAATAAATTTCGTTACACTCTGACTTAATTTAGCAAAAGAATTAATAAAACCGGAAAATCGAAAGTTAATTTAGTGACTGAAGTTAATAGTGAGCTTTCTGAAGCACATCGAAATTCAGTAAAATACAGTTAGTCTTGGACTACCTCAACAATCATTTCAAAAGCAACATGACTCTACGCAATTTAGAAACAAGGGATTTAACTTTGAACTTGAATTAAATGATTCTGAACAATTAAAATAGTAAAATTTAGTACGTACCAAGCTGAGCTGCAGTCACAGGTAAGCTAAAATATGCTAACAAAACTCGCACTCTTAATTTGTGCTCGTGTAATCTAAATATTGTAGCCAGCTATGAATACTTAAAGTGAACCTTGAAATTAAAGCAGTGAAATGGAATTATGCTGGCGTTTGAATTTCAACGACACTCGGGTTCATTTCGGAAAAGGAAGGGACCCTGCTTGGCAATGCAATTGGGACAATGAGCAACGAAGGTTAATGCTAAGTCGCTGTAATTTTGCGAGGCAAATGGAACAGTTTGAAAAGCTGAGGTCTGCCATACAGTTCTGAAACTTTACGTGCTTTTAGTCTTCCTTGTTGGTTGATTGAAGGTTTGAAGCCGTCGATCGAGGAGGTGGCGACAGTCACTCATTGTCGGCCGTCGCTGTTGCAGAAGCTGGATGTTGGCGCGCCTTCTTCTCGACACGGTCACCAGACGAAACGGGCTCTTGATGTGCGCCAGCTAATGCTTCCCGTCCGCGACACCATGTCAGAAACTATCATCGCAAGTCGAGCGCAATTACATGCTGCCAAACCCCGAAAGCGCGGCAACTCGCGGGAGCTTCACACAACACACCTGCTCCACTCGCTACTCCAGCCAGACTCTCTCTGCCCGCGATCCACGCGGCCGATTTAACAATACCAAAGATCCTACACACTTTGATTCTTCACACGACCTATCGATGTAATCGTTCGATAGCAGTTTTCCCTAGGCAAGACCCAGCGTAAAAATACAAATAATATTTACGAAACAAACCAATTATACATCGACATAAATGCATAAATATATATATACAAATAGTAAAACAATTACAATATGTAAAGACACAGAAATGTCATATATTCAGGTAACAAAAATAGGAAAAAATTATAGTACAATAGATGGAAATAGGAGGATAGACATTTCCGGCGTTACACGTGCCCCACATTGTCTGAGGATGTTCGTGTAACGTAAACAGACTCAGAAAATGTCCCAAAAGAGAAACAGCGGAAATGCACATGCTCAAAACGTCAACAAAATTTAGCATTCGTCTAATTAAGCATAAATCAATTTTCAGACCATAATAATTATGAGGAGACACTCCTAATCTTATTCCACTCTGTCATCTTGCACAAAATAAAACAGGTTGACAACATATTAAAATTCATAGAAAACATAGAAAATGGTTTAGCTATTCCAAAATTATTAAAATTCGTAACACTATCAAGAAATGGAATACTATTTACAAAATTAATCAGAGTACATGGTCAAAAAAAAACAGGTATATCAAAATACGCAAATTAATAATTAATTGCATAGAATACACATTTTATATAACCTTTTCATAATTAATATTCTCGTCATGAGTGTGCACTTGACGCTAAACAAGAAAATAATATACAGCAGATCGACAAAAACATAAATGTTGACAACAGAATTCTTTCATATCAGCTGTCCGGGAAGAAAAACAATACCGCCTTCCGTACCCGCAAGTACAAAGAATGCCGACAGCGGCACAAGAGCCGACAGCGGCTCCGCCTCGCCAGTATTGTTGCGCCCGCCTGTGCGGCACGCTTGATCTCACTCGCCTGTGTAACGGCATTTCCAGAACGTCCGTTTCACTGAGTTCTTTCGGAACAACTCACTCCCGAGTAATCTCAAGGAGTCCATTAATTCTATCACAGTGGATAACTCAACACTGTCCATCATCACACGCATGTACTAGCCTGAAACTTAAAACAGCGTCTAAGTACATCGGCAATGACTTGTAAAACACACAATTCATGAAATCTTACAGCTAGTTACAAAATAATATTTACATTCCCTAATCTACTGTGACTCAGCTGAAAACTCAAACTAGCAGTTTGTATTTTTCGATTGATTAATAATCACTCTCTCTTAAATCATTTAGTAAAATTAAATTACTTGTTAATTACAACTTCTTTAATGTCCTCTTGGTCAGGCAAAAGCATGGCAATCCAGCACATACTTAAATCTTACACTCTACATTTACATACTGTACAAATTACCTTTTCTGTGGTATTAATCAATCCTTGGTTGGTACAATTTCAGGTCTACAATGTTCCGTATACCTAATAGTTTTCCAGAGCTTGGATACTCTAAAAAATAAGCATTTGTGTGAGGTATACCAATGACTTTATATGGTCAATTACACACCAACTTAAATTAAGAGATTTCACTGTCTATCTCGCTCGATTTCTCATGAGCTTTTACAAGTACTAAGTCTCCGATTGCAAACTTAGCAAAACGCGCTTTAGCGTCATGACGACGTATGCGAGCATCGGCTTTTAGCTTCATTACTTCTCGCAAACGATCTTTTTTCACACCAATGCTAATGTCAATCCGTGGAGGGAATTTGATTATCTCTTCCAATTCACTTTCTACACTTTTGTCAATGCCGAGATTCCTCACGTTACGGCAGTTCAAATTCATGCCTACGTCAATGGCATCCAGCCAGTTAACAATGTGTATAGGCTGGTTTTGCCTATGCACGCCGTCTCCTGCCTCGTCAAAACTAACTACTGTTGTTTTATCTTGTGACGTACATGTCAAAGTTTTGCTTTCGCAATTAATCACTGCACGGTACTTTAATAGCCAATCTAACCCCATAATTACTTCCGTAGTTAAGTCTGACACGACGACAAACTCTTGTTCAAATCGTGCCCCACCTATCTCGAAGTTGACAAAAATCTGTTTTGTGACCGGTTTGCTGGCCTTCCCAGTAGCACCGATAATTTTCACCCCAGTTACTGGCATAACTACGATACCAGGTCTGTCTTTCAGTAACTCAAATATTTTCCCAGATACAGCACTCAATTCTGCACCGGTGTCAATTAACACGTTTAGTTGTAGGTCGTGCATATTAACAGACACTACCATCTGTCTACACTTGTCCTCGACTGCTTCTTTCCCACAATAAATCCTCGTCTATATACAGGTCATTCCAGAAAAAACCATCCGGCTTTGAGCCTAAATCCGGCTTATCTGGCGGCTTTTTCAGCCTCTGTTCACATACAGTTTTAATTTCAACACGTTTGTCCTGAGGCTTAGTCTGTAGCTTCGCCTCCAATACCGAAACCTTTTCCTGTAACTCGTCAATTAGTAAGTGTTGCTTTGCTATCGATTCACTAATTGTACCTTCGTCGATTCCTCTTTGGTCAGATTGATCTCATCTGCCAATCTACCTGGAGGAATGTACCCAGTAGTATCTGCAATTACTTCCTCTGGATTTGCGCAGCCCACACTGCTACCGTCCGACCGTATAACGTCAGCTCTAACCTCATACCCGCTGTAATCTGCGTGCTTTTCTACCAATCGTGTCCGGCTATCACTAAAATTCTCGTAATCTTTCTCCTTAATACTTTCGCAATGTTTAAACTGGAGTTTTGCGTCGGATGGGTCGGCCACTTCTAACACTATAACTTTCGGTAAAGTCTGCCGGTCAGGGCCAGAACTTTCCGTTACTACTTCAACATCCAACTCTTGCGGGACGAAACACGACGAATCTTGCTCGTGCTTCCCATTAACATCAACTATTTCTAGTACAGTCTGCCGGTTAGGGCCAGAACTTTCTATCACTTCACAAATACTATCTTCCTGTGGGACGAGACGCGGCAAATCCTGCCCGCGCTCCCCATAAACACTTCTCCCGTACAGGCCACTATAATCTTTTAATTCGTCGTATAAACGACCGAACTGCCTTAACCAGACCTCATCCCTCTCTGCATCCCCTCGCTCGATGACGGACGTTTTATCCGACACCTGATCTTCTCTCAACACTTGCGAATCATTCTTAAACTCAATCTCCAGTTCCGCTGTGGGTATTACAGCTGGCACCTTATAATAGATTTCCGGAACACTACTTAAATTGTTCTCACTGACAGTGAATGTATTTTCTACCGCCGTGTCTACAGCTGATCTACTACTTGTGGGCGCACTCCTTTCTCCTAACACTGGCACACTCTCCCGCCGTTGATTATTCCATACGGAATTTTCGTAACGACGACACCTCGGTTTTCTACTGTTATTGGGCCGCCAAAATTTCTCCACGCCCGGTCGGCCCCTCACCGGCGCGGCTAATGGTTTCCCTGTCTCGTCCCAGCAGATACGCTCCCCGGATGCTGCTGAGGCGGCTGATCACACCCTCTGGCGTTATTACTATTCTGCGCAGCCCGTATCACGCTAGTATGATACTGGTTTCCGTCATTCCTGTTATTATTTGCATTGTACCGATTGTCATTACGGCCCAAACCACTGTCGTTATTGCTGCCAAGATTGCGGTATGCATTATTCCCAGAGTTATCATTGTTGTGGTTGCTGTGGTACCCGTTGTTGTTACCACGGCCTCTACCACTGTCGCGATTATTGCGCCAATTGTCCTCGTCCTCAACTCTTTCCAGGAAATCATTGATTGTCCTGTAATTGCTTCCTACGTAGCGTTTTGTATCATCTGGAAGCTTCCTGTAGAGTTCCCAGACTATTTCGGATTCCGTGCGGCGATCACGCAAATATTCCAACTTGCGGATCCAGCCCTCACAAAACTCGTGCATCGAGCCGCGCGAATTCGCATCGAAAGACCTCGATACGACAAATTCGCGTCAGACACTTTGCTGTTTTTGCTCTGACCAGTATTCAGCCAGAAACAAATTTTTAAATTCGTCAAAAGTCAGGTTCGTAATGTTGAGGTTTAAGCCCCAACGCTTGGCATCACCAGCCAACACATCAATAACCGCATTAAGTTTTCTCTCATTAGTCCATGATCTGGGTAAAACTCTTTCACAATTTTTAATGAAATCCGTCGCGTGTATACCGCCTTTTTTCAAGGGGTCGAACCGCTCCTCTTTCGTCAACAATTCCGAACTATGTGCACAGATTGGTACATAGCTCTGTTTTTCGTCAAGTTTCTTTTCTAATTCCGACACTCTCGTAATTACTTGGCAAGTCGTTGTCGCAAGCGTTTGTAATTCCTTTTTTTTCTCTTCGCAGATATTAGCCTGCTTCGTCACTTTGGTATCTACTTCGGATACTAAAGCCTTTAAAGTTTCCACCTTCTTTTGATCCTCTTTTTTCACTAATTGAATTTGTTCCGTCACCTTATTCTCGATGATCGGAGCAACTGCTTCTCCTACACTTTTTTCGATTCTGCTAATTTCGGAATTAAAACGCGTATATATGCTCGCAATTTCAGCCTGAACGCCTATCATTTCCTGTTTAAGATTACCGATTTCGGTATTAATCACAACAATATCTTCTTTGATTTTATCAACTTTTGCGTTAACAACTCCAACATTGTTGCTAACAACATTAATAGCTTTGTTCTGATTGTCTAGCTTCCTGTCAATTTTTTCAGACTGAGCTTCTTGCTTGGCAGCCTGAGCTTTAATTTCTGCCGATTGAGTTTCTATCTTGCTAGACTGAGCCTTGATTTCGTTAATCAAAACATTCAATAAATCAGCTAAATTCCCGGAAACTACCGGTTTTACTTTCGTAGCGGCTTCCTCTTTAATTGTCCCCGCGTATTCGTCATCAAGGGGTTCAGATTTGATTTTCACTCCCAATTCCGAAACATTTTCTAAAGTTTGGAATTCCATTTCTGCTCTTTGTTGCGTTTCGGCGGTCGCGTCTTTCACGCTAGCCGCCTGCTCCTGAACAATGGGTACCGCGGTGCGCGTTTCCCACTGTTCGACCGATTGTTCCGTATCCAAGTCTACCAAATTTTGGTAATTGTTGCCTTCACTCATTTTAATAGTTTTCAATATAAATAACAAATCTCAAATCTAATTATGATTCCTCCCACTACTTAATCTCGCTGACGTAACTATCTGTTCGTAACCAATACTTTGTTACGACATTTGCACCAAACAAAATTCGTGTCCAGAACAACCTCAAATCCGAAGATTGTCCTGTCACCAGGTCGCCACGTGTAACCTCCCCCTCTCTTATCGACCTTAATGACAGTGAAAAATTAAACCGCATGTACCTAATGGAAATTTGGGAAAAGCAATCGTCACCGAAGTTAATCTGTCGGTAAAGAGGGAGGAAAGGGTTACATCTAAATGAAAGGAAAAATGCAAATGAAACTGGTGGAAATTAATTTTGAAAAGGGGTAAAGTTAATAAAGAAAGTAAATGTGCGGCCGTTACGTTAACAATTAAATAGCGGTAATTAGATATTTGAGATTTGGGGGAAATTACGGTCGCCAGTCCTAAGGACAATTACTATAGTAACTGAAAAAGAAAGGTTATTACACATATAATTAGCACTAGAAGCGTGGCGACTGAAGGTTGACACGTGTAGTGTGAAAACTGAAAGTTTGTCAGAAGTAATAAATTTCGTTACACTCTGACTTAATTTAGCAAAAGAATTAATAAAACCGGAAAATCGAAAGTTAATTTAGTGACTGAAGTTAATAGTGAGCTTTCTGAAGCACATCGAAATTCAGTAAAATACAGTTAGTCTTGGACTACCTCAACAATCATTTCAAAAGCAACATGACTCTACGCAATTTAGAAACAAGGGATTTAACTTTGAACTTGAATTAAATGATTCTGAACAATTAAAATAGTAAAATTTAGTACGTACCAAGCTGAGCTGCAGTCACAGGTAAGCTAAAATATGCTAACAAAACTCGCACTCTTAATTTGTGCTCGTGTAATCTAAATATTGTAGCCAGCTATGAATACTTAAAGTGAACCTTGAAATTAAAGCAGTGAAATGGAATTATGCTGGCGTTTGAATTTCAACGACACTCGGGTTCATTTCGGAAAAGGAAGGGACCCTGCTTGGCAATGCAATTGGGACAATGAGCAACGAAGGTTAATGCTAAGTCGCTGTAATTTTGCGAGGCAAATGGAACAGTTTGAAAAGCTGAGGTCTGCCATACAGTTCTGAAACTTTACGTGCTTTTAGTCTTCCTTGTTGGTTGATTGAAGGTTTGAAGCCGTCGATCGAGGAGGTGGCGACAGTCACTCATTGTCGGCCGTCGCTGTTGCAGAAGCTGGATGTTGGCGCGCCTTCTTCTCGACACGGTCACCAGACGAAACGGGCTCTTGATGTGCGCCAGCTAATGCTTCCCGTCCGCGACACCATGTCAGAAACTATCATCGCAAGTCGAGCGCAATTACATGCTGCCAAACCCCGAAAGCGCGGCAACTCGCGGGAGCTTCACACAACACACCTGCTCCACTCGCTACTCCAGCCAGACTCTCTCTGCCCGCGATCCACGCGGCCGATTTAACAATACCAAAGATCCTACACACTTTGATTCTTCACACGACCTATCGATGTAATCGTTCGATAGCAGTTTTCCCTAGGCAAGACCCAGCGTAAAAATACAAATAATATTTACGAAACAAACCAATTATACATCGACATAAATGCATAAATATATATATACAAATAGTAAAACAATTACAATATGTAAAGACACAGAAATGTCATATATTCAGGTAACAAAAATAGGAAAAAATTATAGTACAATAGATGGAAATAGGAGGATAGACATTTCCGGCGTTACACGTGCCCCACATTGTCTGAGGATGTTCGTGTAACGTAAACAGACTCAGAAAATGTCCCAAAAAAGAAACAGCGGAAATGCACATGCTCAAAACGTCAACAAAATTTAGCATTCGTCTAATTAAGCATAAATCAATTTTCAGACCATAATAATTAAGAGGAGACACTCCTAATCTTATTCCACTCTGTCATCTTGCACAAAATAAAACAGGTTGACAACATATTAAAATTCATAGAAAACATAGAAAATGGTTTAGCTATTCCAAAATTATTAAAATTCGTAACACTATCAAGAAATGGAATACTATTTACAAAATTAATCAGAGTACATGGTCAAAAAAAACAGGTATATCAAAATACGCAAATTAATAATTAATTGCATAGAATACACATTTTATATAACCTTTTCATAATTAATATTCTCGTCATGAGTGTGCACTTGACGCTAAACAAGAAAATAATATACAGCAGATCGACAAAAACATAAATGTTGACAACAGAATTCTTTCATATCAGCTGTCCGGGAAGAAAAACAATACCGCCTTCCGTACCCGCAAGTACAAAGAATGCCGACAGCGGCACAAGAGCCGACAGCGGCTCCGCCTCGCCAGTATTGTTGCGCCCGCCTGTGCGGCACGCTTGATCTCACTCGCCTGTGTAACGGCATTTCCAGAACGTCCGTTTCACTGAGTTCTTTCGGAACAACTCACTCCCGAGTAATCTCAAGGAGTCCATTAATTCTATCACAGTGGATAACTCAACACTGTCCATCATCACACGCATGTACTAGCCTGAAACTTAAAACAGCGTCTAAGTACATCGGCAATGACTTGTAAAACACACAATTCATGAAATCTTACAGCTAGTTACAAAATAATATTTACATTCCCTAATCTACTGTGACTCAGCTGAAAACTCAAACTAGCAGTTTGTATTTTTCGATTGATTAATAATCACTCTCTCTTAAATCATTTAGTAAAATTAAATTACTTGTTAATTACAACTTCTTTAATGTCCTCTTGGTCAGGCAAAAGCATGGCAATCCAGCACATACTTAAATCTTACACTCTACATTTACATACTGTACAAATTACCTTTTCTGTGGTATTAATCAATCCTTGGTTGGTACAATTTCAGGTCTACAATGTTCCGTATACCTAATAGTTTTCCAGAGCTTGGATACTCTAAAAAATAAGCATTTGTGTGAGGTATACCAATGACTTTATATGGTCAATTACACACCAACTTAAATTAAGAGATTTCACTGTCTATCTCGCTCGATTTCTCATGAGCTTTTACAAGTACTAAGTCTCCGATTGCAAACTTAGCAAAACGCGCTTTAGCGTCATGACGACGTATGCGAGCATCGGCTTTTAGCTTCATTACTTCTCGCAAACGATCTTTTTTCACACCAATGCTAATGTCAATCCGTGGAGGGAATTTGATTATCTCTTCCAATTCACTTTCTACACTTTTGTCAATGCCGAGATTCCTCACGTTACGGCAGTTCAAATTCATGCCTACGTCAATGGCATCCAGCCAGTTAACAATGTGTATAGGCTGGTTTTGCCTATGCACGCCGTCTCCTGCCTCGTCAAAACTAACTACTGTTGTTTTATCTTGTGACGTACATGTCAAAGTTTTGCTTTCGCAATTAATCACTGCACGGTACTTTAATAGCCAATCTAACCCCATAATTACTTCCGTAGTTAAGTCTGACACGACGACAAACTCTTGTTCAAATCGTGCCCCACCTATCTCGAAGTTGACAAAAATCTGTTTTGTGACCGGTTTGCTGGCCTTCCCAGTAGCACCGATAATTTTCACCCCAGTTACTGGCATAACTACGATACCAGGTCTGTCTTTCAGTAACTCAAATATTTTCCCAGATACAGCACTCAATTCTGCACCGGTGTCAATTAACACGTTTAGTTGTAGGTCGTGCATATTAACAGACACTACCATCTGTCTACACTTGTCCTCGACTGCTTCTTTCCCACAATAAATCCTCGTCTATATACAGGTCATTCCAGAAAAAACCATCCGGCTTTGAGCCTAAATCCGGCTTATCTGGCGGCTTTTTCAGCCTCTGTTCACATACAGTTTTAATTTCAACACGTTTGTCCTGAGGCTTAGTCTGTAGCTTCGCCTCCAATACCGAAACCTTTTCCTGTAACTCGTCAATTAGTAAGTGTTGCTTTGCTATCGATTCACTAATTGTACCTTCGTCGATTCCTCTTTGGTCAGATTGATCTCATCTGCCAATCTACCTGGAGGAATGTACCCAGTAGTATCTGCAATTACTTCCTCTGGATTTGCGCAGCCCACACTGCTACCGTCCGACCGTATAACGTCAGCTCTAACCTCATACCCGCTGTAATCTGCGTGCTTTTCTACCAATCGTGTCCGGCTATCACTAAAATTCTCGTAATCTTTCTCCTTAATACTTTCGCAATGTTTAAACTGGAGTTTTGCGTCGGATGGGTCGGCCACTTCTAACACTATAACTTTCGGTAAAGTCTGCCGGTCAGGGCCAGAACTTTCCGTTACTACTTCAACATCCAACTCTTGCGGGACGAAACACGACGAATCTTGCTCGTGCTTCCCATTAACATCAACTATTTCTAGTACAGTCTGCCGGTTAGGGCCAGAACATTCTATCACTTCACAAATACTATCTTCCTGTGGGACGAGACGCGGCAAATCCTGCCCGCGCTCCCCATAAACACTTCTCCCGTACAGGCCACTATAATCTTTTAATTCGTCGTATAAACGACCGAACTGCCTTAACCAGACCTCATCCCTCTCTGCATCCCCTCGCTCGATGACGGACGTTTTATCCGACACCTGATCTTCTCTCAACACTTGCGAATCATTCTTAAACTCAATCTCCAGTTCCGCTGTGGGTATTACAGCTGGCACCTTATAATAGATTTCCGGAACACTACTTAAATTGTTCTCACTGACAGTGAATGTATTTTCTACCGCCGTGTCTACAGCTGATCTACTACTTGTGGGCGCACTCCTTTCTCCTAACACTGGCACACTCTCCCGCCGTTGATTATTCCATACGGAATTTTCGTAACGACGACACCTCGGTTTTCTACTGTTATTGGGCCGCCAAAATTTCTCCACGCCCGGTCGGCCCCTCACCGGCGCGGCTAATGGTTTCCCTGTCTCGTCCCAGCAGATACGCTCCCCGGATGCTGCTGAGGCGGCTGATCACACCCTCTGGCGTTATTACTATTCTGCGCAGCCCGTATCACGCTAGTATGATACTGGTTTCCGTCATTCCTGTTATTATTTGCATTGTACCGATTGTCATTACGGCCCAAACCACTGTTGTTATTGCTGCCAAGATTGCGGTATGCATTATTCCCAGAGTTATCATTGTTGTGGTTGCTGTGGTACCCGTTGTTGTTACCACGGCCTCTACCACTGTCGCGATTATTGCGCCAATTGTCCTCGTCCTCAACTCTTTCCAGGAAATCATTGATTGTCCTGTAATTGCTTCCTACGTAGCGTTTTGTATCATCTGGAAGCTTCCTGTAGAGTTCCCAGACTATTTCGGATTCCGTGCGGCGATCACGCAAATATTCCAACTTGCGGATCCAGCCCTCACAAAACTCGTGCATCGAGCCGCGCGAATTCGCATCGAAAGACCTCGATACGACAAATTCGCGTCAGACACTTTGCTGTTTTTGCTCTGACCAGTATTCAGCCAGAAACAAATTTTTAAATTCGTCAAAAGTCAGGTTCGTAATGTTGAGGTTTAAGCCCCAACGCTTGGCATCACCAGCCAACACATCAATAACCGCATTAAGTTTTCTCTCATTAGTCCATGATCTGGGTAAAACTCTTTCACAATTTTTAATGAAATCCGTCGCGTGTATACCGCCTTTTTTCAAGGGGTCGAACCGCTCCTCTTTCGTCAACAATTCCGAACTATGTGCACAGATTGGTACATAGCTCTGTTTTTCGTCAAGTTTCTTTTCTAATTCCGACACTCTCGTAATTACTTGGCAAGTCGTTGTCGCAAGCGTTTGTAATTCCTTTTTTTTCTCTTCGCAGATATTAGCCTGCTTCGTCACTTTGGTATCTACTTCGGATACTAAAGCCTTTAAAGTTTCCACCTTCTTTTGATCCTCTTTTTTCACTAATTGAATTTGTTCCGTCACCTTATTCTCGATGATCGGAGCAACTGCTTCTCCTACACTTTTTTCGATTCTGCTAATTTCGGAATTAAAACGCGTATATATGCTCGCAATTTCAGCCTGAACGCCTATCATTTCCTGTTTAAGATTACCGATTTCGGTATTAATCACAACAATATCTTCTTTGATTTTATCAACTTTTGCGTTAACAACTCCAACATTGTTGCTAACAACATTAATAGCTTTGTTCTGATTGTCTAGCTTCCTGTCAATTTTTTCAGACTGAGCTTCTTGCTTGGCAGCCTGAGCTTTAATTTCTGCCGATTGAGTTTCTATCTTGCTAGACTGAGCCTTGATTTCGTTAATCAAAACATTCAATAAATCAGCTAAATTCCCGGAAACTACCGGTTTTACTTTCGTAGCGGCTTCCTCTTTAATTGTCCCCGCGTATTCGTCATCAAGGGGTTCAGATTTGATTTTCACTCCCAATTCCGAAACATTTTCTAAAGTTTGGAATTCCATTTCTGCTCTTTGTTGCGTTTCGGCGGTCGCGTCTTTCACGCTAGCCGCCTGCTCCTGAACAATGGGTACCGCGGTGCGCGTTTCCCACTGTTCGACCGATTGTTCCGTATCCAAGTCTACCAAATTTTGGTAATTGTTGCCTTCACTCATTTTAATAATTTTCAATATAAATAACAAATCTCAAATCTAATTATGATTCCTCCCACTACTTAATCTCGCTGACGTAACTATCTGTTCGTAACCAATACTTTGTTACGACATTTGCACCAAACAAAATTCGTGTCCAGAACAACCTCAAATCCGAAGATTGTCCTGTCACCAGGTCGCCACGTGTAACCTCCCCCTCTCTTATCGACCTTAATGACAGTGAAAAATTAAACCGCATGTACCTAATGGAAATTTGGGAAAAGCAATCGTCACCGAAGTTAATCTGTCGGTAAAGAGGGAGGAAAGGGTTACATCTAAATGAAAGGAAAAATGCAAATGAAACTGGTGGAAATTAATTTTGAAAAGGGGTAAAGTTAATAAAGAAAGTAAATGTGCGGCCGTTACGTTAACAATTAACTAGCGGTAATTAGATATTTGAGATTTGGGGGAAATTACGGTCGCCAGTCCTAAGGACAATTACTATAGTAACTGAAAAAGAAAGGTTATTACAAATATAATTAGCACTAGAAGCGTGGCAACTGAAGGTTGACATGTGTAGTGTGAAAACTGAAAGTTTGTCAGAAGTAATAAATTTCGCTACACTCTGACTTAATGTAGCAAAAGAATTAATAAAACCGGAAAATCGAAAGTTAATTTAGTGACTGAAGTTAATAGTGAGCTTTCTTTCTGAAGCACATCGAAATTCAGTAAATTACAGTTAGTCTTGGACTACCTCAACAATCATTTCAAAAGCAACTTGACTCTACGCAATTTCGAAACAAGAGATTTAACTTTGAACTTGAATTAAATGATTCTGAACAATTAACAATAGTAAAATTTAGTACGTACCAAGCTGAGCTGCAGTCACAGGTAAGCTAAAATATGCTAACAAAACTCGCACTCTTAATTTGTGCTCGTGTAATCTAAATATTGTAGCCAGCTATGAATACTTAAAGTGAACCTTGAAATTAAAGCAGTGAAATGGAATTATGCTGGCGTTTGAATTTCAACGACACTCGGGTTCATTTCGGAAAAGGAAGGGACCCTGCTTGGCAATGCAATTGGGACAATGAGCAACGAAGGTTAATGCTAAGTCGCTGTAATTTTGCGAGGCAAATGGAACAGTTTGAAAAGCTGAGGTCTGCCATACAGTTCTGAAACTTTACGTGCTTTTAGTCTTCCTTGTTGGTTGATTGAAGGTTTGAAGCCGTCGATCGAGGAGGTGGCGACAGTCACTCATTGTCGGCCGTCGCTGTTGCAGAAGCTGGATGTTGGCGCGCCTTCTTCTCGACACGGTCACCAGACGAAACGGGCTCTTGATGTGCGCCAGCTAATGCTTCCCGTCCGCGACACCATGTCAGAAACTATCATCGCAAGTCGAGCGCAATTACATGCTGCCAAACCCCGAAAGCGCGGCAACTCGCGGGAGCTTCACACAACACACCTGCTCCACTCGCTACTCCAGCCAGACTCTCTCTGCCCGCGATCCACGCGGCCGATTTAACAATACCAAAGATCCTACACACTTTGATTCTTCACACGACCTATCGATGTAATCGTTCGATAGCAGTTTTCCCTAGGCAAGACCCAGCGTAAAAATACAAATAATATTTACGAAACAAACCAAGTATACATCGACATAAATGCATAAATATATATATACAAATGGTAAAACAATTACAATATGTAGAGACACAGAAATGTCATATATTCAGGTAACAAAAATAGGAAAAAATTATAGTACAATAGATGGAAATAGGGGGATATGCATTTCCGGCGTTACATGTGGAAGGGGGAAGAACTGAGGACAACTTTAGAGGGGGACGCATGCTCCGTAATAGGAAGGAGAGATGAGAAATATTACTTAAATCCTGCAATAAATTTCAGCTAGTGACAGCAAAGACACTGTTCAAGACTCACAAGAAGAAGGGCTGCACTTGGAAAATGCTTCCAAACAAGGGAATATGCCAGCTGGAATATATCGTAATCAGACAGACATTCCGAAATCAGATATTTGGTTATAATACGTCGTCAGAAACAGAGAATCAGGCCACGATTTAGTACCAATGTCAAGTAATCTGTTGTGCAATAGAACTGTCACGAAATATTTAAGAATAATGAAGTGATATATTGAATTACTGAAGAATTACGATGTGCTTTTGAGTTTTTCTACAGCTTCTGACACCTGCAATACTGAATATTGCGGTAGTCAGTTCAGTCAAAGAAGGATAAATATGCCTAAGAAGTTGGACAGACAAATTTAGGTACAACAACGGTAGCTATGAAGAAGCCGTGGGTATTGACATAAACTGATTAAGAGAAACAAAGAAATACAACAGTTATCACGAAATTCCAGGAATAAGGCAATATAAATCACTTAAGAATGAAATCAGTACGATGTGAGAGAAGTTAAAACGACGCCATTTTAGGAAAAATGTGAAGAAATCAAAAAAGAAATTGTTGTCGGATGGACGGATTCAGAGCACAGAATGGCCAAAATAACTTTCGGTGAAACTGAAAGCAAGGAGCTGAAGGTCAGGATATCGGCAGAAATTCAACAGTGAAACGTGTAGGAGACAGGTGGAAAACTGCATTGATGGTCTCTACAAGGTGGAGGGTTGGTTGCTGACGTGATAGAAGAATAAATTTAAGACGGTTTGGGACAGAAAGGGGATCCAATATTAGTGTCAGAACCTGGAAGAGCTTTGGAAAACTTGCGAGAAAACGTAGCATGAGTGACAGAAACCATTCCTTCTGATTTTATGAAGTCGTTGATGAAACTGGTCACCAAATGATTATTCAAGTTAGTGTGCAGAATCTATGAACCTGCAAGCGTACATTTCAACAATACGAGAATGCTGAAAATTAAGTAGATAAGATTATAAATGAGGTAGTTGTCGGCAGAATTCTTAATGAAAGGAATATATGGAATAGCACTGATTAGAAGAAATGACAGAAAGATAGGACATATTTTAAGACATTGGACAATACTTTCATAAGCACTAGAGGGAGCCGTAGGGGGTAAAAACTCTAGAGGAAGGAAGAAATTGGAATATATAAAACAAAATCCTTGAGCGTAAATAGGACTCTGAGATGACGAGTTTGGCGATGGAAGGGAAGTAGTGTTGCACCGCATCAGACCTGTCAGAAGACTAACATCCAAAAATAGAAAGGTACTAATGTTATTATAAACACATAGTCCCCGACCAAATATCAACTTGATGTAAGAGATGGGAAATAGTTCTTAAGATGGAACTATATAAATCTGTGCGCTTCACGAAGTGTAAAAGACCATTCTTTCGGTTCAAGAGCAGAGCCTGTTAAATCAGATAAATGTTTACTGCTGAGCGTGTGTATACGTATAAATGGAAGTACCACTTAGAATCGCTTGTATGTGGTAGGAAAAGGTAAACTGCCGTTCCTCAACAACAGCAATAACATGCAAAAAGCGTCTACGACCCAAATTTAAATGCTACACTGGTGAATGCGACTTCTTTGATTGTTTGGTTGGCGAGACAGTCTAACAGAGATACATAAAAATCTTAAGAGGCAAACATTTGAAGAACGACGCTGTATTGCTCTCTAGAAGTTGCTTAGGAAACTTCAAGAACTGCCCTTCAGTTCACTAGTTACGTATGTGGTAGACTTTGTGTACATAAAATTAGGCAAATAACAACTCGCATAGAGGCATGCAAGCAACCATTCTGCACACGCAACATCAATAAATGAAACTGGAAACAAGATTAATATGCGATTACAACATTTTCCCCGCACGAATCATGAACCTTACGAGTGGCTTGCGTGCCTCAGCGATGCAGATAGAGGTCCTACAGGTACAACCACAACGTAGGGATATACGTTGACAAGCCAAAGTGTGGTTCCTGAAGAGAGGCAGCAGCCTTTTCAGTACTCACAGGGACAATTCTCGACCATTGACTGATCTCGCCTTGTAACATCAACCGGGACTGCAGGGAAACTAGAGCCGTAATTTTTCTCTAGGGCATGCAGCTCTACTGTATGGTTCAATGATGATGGCCTCCTCTTGGGTAAATTTTTCCGGAGGTAAAATAGTCCCTCATTCGGATCTTCGGATGAGGACTACTCAGGAGGATGTTGTCATAAGGAGAAACAAAACTGGCATTGTAAGGATAGGAGCATGGAACGATGGACCCCTTAATAGGGCAGATAGGATAGAAAATTTAAAAATAGGAATGGATAGATTGAAATTAGATATAGTGGAAATCAGTGTATCTCGGCGGCAGGAGGAATAGGACCCCTAGTCAGGTGAATATAGGGTTATAAATACAAAGTCAAATAGGTGTAATTCAGGAGCAGGTTTAATAATAAATAAGAAAATAGGAATGCAGGTAAGCTACTACGAACAGCATAGTGAACGCATTATCGTACCCAAGACAGACACGAAGTCCACGCCTACAACAGTACTACAAGTGTACATTCCAACCAACTCCGCAGATGATGAGGAGATTGAAGAAATGTATGACGAGATAAAAGAAATTATTTAGGTAGTTAAAGGAGACAAAAATTTAATCTTGATGGGGGGGGGGCTAGAAATAGATAGTAGGAAAAGAAAGAGAAGTAAGAATAGTAGGTGAATATGGACTGTGGGGGGAGGGGGGTGCGGAATAAATGAAAGAGCAAACCGCCTGGTAGAATTTTGAAAAGAAGATAATATAATAATCGCTAACGCTTACTTAAGAATTATAGAGCTGGGTTTTATTGGTGGAAGAGACCTGGAGACATCGGAGGGTTTCAAATTGCTTATGTAATTCTTAGACAGAGATTTAGGAACCAGATTTTAAATTGTGTGACATTTCCAGGGGCAGATGTGGACTTTGACCACAATTGATTGGTTATGAACCGGACTTTGACCACAATTGATTGGCTATGAACCGTAGATTAAAACTTAAGAAATTAGAAAAAGGTAGGAAATTAAGGAGATGCTGAACAACTTGAAAGAAACAGAGGTTGTTGAGGGCTTCAGAGGGAGCTAGAGCGGTTGGCAAGAATAGGGGAATGCAATACAGTATAAGACGACTGGGTTGCTTTACGAGATGAAATAGTGACGGCGGCAGAGCATCAAATAAATACAAAGGCAAGGCTAGTATGAATCCTTGGATAACACAAGAGATATCGAATTTAACTGATGAAATGAGATAATTTAAAAATGAGCAAATGAAGCAACCGAAAGGAAATTCAAACGTTTAAAAAATGAGATAGACAGGAAGTGCAAAATTACTAAGCACGAATGGATGAAGGATAATTGTAAGGATTTAGAAGCGTATTTCACTAGGGGAAAGATAGATACCGCCTACAGGAAAATTAAAGAGGCCTTTGGTGAAAACCAAAGCAGCTGTGTGATATCAAGATCCCAGATTGTAAACCAGTCCTAAACGAAGAAGGGATAGCTGAACGGTTTAAGGACTACACAAAAGGCGTATACAAGGGAGATGAAAGCAAAAATGTAGGATGGGAAGTGGATGTAGATGAAGATGAGATGGGAGATACGATACGGCGAGAAAAATTTGACAAAGCTCTGAAAGGTCTAAGTCAAAACATGCCCCGGGAGTGGACGATATTCCGTCAAAATTACTGATAGCCTTGGGAGAGCCAGCCACGACAAAACTCATCCATCTGGTGTGAAAGACGTATGATACTCTCAGATTTAAAGAAGAGTGTAGTAATTCCAGTTCCAAAGAAAGCAGTTGCTGACAGGTGTGAAAATTACCGAACGATCTGTTTCATAAATCAAGGTTGCAAAATACTAACACGAATTCCATACAGAAGAATGGAAAAAGTGGTAGAAGCACACCTCCGGGAAGCTCAGTTTGGATTACGGAGAAGTATAGGGACACGCGAGGCAATAATTACCCTATGATTTAACTTAGAAGTTAGGTTAAGGTAACGCAAACCTACATTTGTAGCATTTGTGGCGTTTGTGGAGCAAGCCTTTGACAATGTTGAATGAACTACTCTCTTTGAAACTCTGAAGGTAGCAGAAATAAAATACAGGGAGTGAAAAGCTGTTTACAACTTGTACAGAAACTAGACGGCAGTCATAAGAGAGGAGGAGCATGAGAGGGACGCAGTGGTTGAGAACGGGGTAAGACAAGGTTGTGGTCTATCCCCGACGTTATTTAATATGTACATTGAACAAGCAGCAAAGGAATCCAAAGTAAAATTTCACGTTCATGGAGAAGAAATAAATACTTCGAGGTTTGTCGATGAGATTGTAATTCTGTCAGAGACAGCAAAGGATTTGGAAGAGCAGTTGAACGGAATGGACAGGGTCTTGAAAGGAGGATATAAGATGAACATCCACAAAAGCAAAACAAGTATGATGGAATATAGTAAAATTAAATCAGGTGCTGCTAAGGGAATTAGATTAGGAAACGAGACACTTACAGTAGTAGATGAGTTTTGCTATTTATGCAGCAAACTAACTGAGAATGGCCGGAGGGAATAGAATGTAGACTGGCAATGGCAAGAAAAGAATTTCTGAAAAAGAGAAATTTGTTAACATCGAATATAGATGTAAGTGTTAGGGAGTCTTTTCTGAAAGCTTTTGTCTGGAATGTAACCATGTATGGAAGTGAAACATGGGCGCTAAACAGTTCAGATAAAAAGAGAATAGAAGCTTTCGGAATGTGATGCTACAGAAGAATGCTGAAAATTAGATGGGTAGATCACGTGACTAATGAGGAGGTACTGAACAGAATTGGGAAGATAAGGAATTTGAGGCAAAACTTCCCAAAAGTACGGACCGGTTATCAGGACACATTCGACATACTGTGAGGTATCAACGGATTACGAATTTAGTATTGGAGGGAAGTGTGGGTGGTAAAAATCCTAGAGGGAGAGCAAGAGATGAATGCAGTAATCAGATTCAGAAATATGTAGTTTCCAGTAGTTATTCGGAGATGAAGAGGCTCCCACAAGATAGAATACTATGGAAAGCTGCATCAGTCAATCTTCTGACTGAAGACCACAACAACAATATTTTCTACTAATCAGCTGTCTCTTCTATGTTTGACGGTGGAATTACTCCTGCCCTCCTGATCTTGACCTCTTTCCTTTTAGTTTAATCGAAAATAGTTTTAACTATTCTGTTCTCTGAGTGTGTTCTTCGTACAACTATTTCTTGTGTGACTTCTTCACGTTTAATATGCAGCCATGTCGGTTTATGTCCACTCAATTCCTACTGAATTCATTTCTAAGTGATTTATATTACTATGTTCCTGTCATTCCCTGATCACTTATGTGCTTCAGACGAAACACAAGGTGAAGCTCTTTTTTTGGGGGGAGGGGGGGTTAAGATCTTGTGGGACCAAACTGCTGAGGTCATCGGTCCCTAAGCTTACACACTACTTAATTTAACTTACTCTAACGTACGCTAAGGACAACACACACACACACACACACACACATGCCCAGGAGAGGAAACGAACCTCCGACGGGGGGAGCCGCGGACCGTGACAAGACGCCTGAGACCGTACGGATTTCGCTGTTTCAAATACACTTTTAATCATATACACACAAAAAAGTGCACCACGAAGGAATTATCAGAATGGGACGGAAATATCTAGACGCGATGTACATGTACCGAGAGACGAATTATTAGTTTCCGAATAACTGGGTGATATATTCAAGAAAGGAGCTTTACAAATTGAGCAAGTCCATAACGCTTTGGTCCACTGGAGTTCTTAGATGCCCTCCTCAGTGCTATCGTGCCAAATTCTGCCAAATTGTGGTCTTAGATCCTCAAAATCCAGAGCTGGTTGTAGGTCCCTGCCCGTAATGATCCAAACGTTTCCAGTTGCGGAGACATCAGGCGACCTTTCAGGCCAAGGTAGGGTTTAGCAAGTACGAAACCAAGCGGCAGAAACTCTATCCGTGTGCGATCTGGCGTTAGCTTGCTGAAATATAAACCCATGATGGCTTGCCATGAAGGTAAACAAAATGGGTCGTAGAATGTCGTCGCCGTATCGCTGTGCTGTAATTGCGCCACGGACGCTAAGTAAAGGTGTCCTGCAATGAAAAGAAATGGCACACCAAACAATCACTCCTGGTTGTCGGGCTGTATGATGGGCGACAGTTGGTTGATATCCCACTGCTATCAAGTTTTTAATTATATTTAGCAATACAGCTTCTGTGTGTGCCCTTTTTAGACATGTCCATTCCTCTTCAACTACACCACAATATCTACAACCTTAGAGAACTTCAAACCCATAGCATTATTTCTCACTACTTCATTACCACACCATCTTTGCACATTGATTCTTCTGGATGATTCTCTGAAACATCAATCTCTTCTTCCCATAATAAATTTTGAAACGAGTCTATATCTGCCCCTGAGTATGCCTTATAATTCTCTGTCTGATTTCGTAATACCTGTTTCACTGTTATGTGATATAGATGGAGTCTTACTATGTCTCCAAGCTGTTTCCAAGTATACCTAACCAACTTGTGTTTTCTGAAAAGAGTATTCTTTATTACTGAACTCAATTATTCTTTCTCTGTCTCACATTTCTACCACTCAGTCCATAATCACCGGTAACTCTTTCTTCTGTCCCCTCTTTCGCTGCACCACCCCTGTCTCCCGTGATTATTTGATTTCCATCTCATTTACACGCTCTATTCCCCATGTTGTGGTCTCACGTGCGTTCTCTGTCTTGTCATCTTATGCTTTTCAAGTTGGTATGTGTATCTGAAATATTGTTGTTGGCACTGGTTTGGTGCAGTTTCTGATGAGAATATCACTGAACTGTTCATAGTAATTCACTCTTTAGACCACCATCGTACTCATAAAGAATCGTACTCCGTTATATAGTTTTCTGCTGCTGATGATAACGTCCTATACTCAATTACCAAACGTTCCTTCTTCTTACCGTTTTACCCCAATACTCCCCACTATACATAAATTGGGCCTCATCCGCTTTCAGGTTTTCTAGGTACCATATTCAGACAGCAGATAGGTCAGCGTGGTAGACTGTCAAGCACAGCACCTGGGTTCGATTCTCGGCAACGCCAAGGATTTTTCCTAGGTGGGAAGACTGTAAAGGTGCCAACTCAGTCTCACGATGCCAACTGAGGTGCTAACTGAATGAGATGCAGCGGTTTCAGGTTTCTTAAACCGAGAGCGGCCGGGAGAGCGGTGCACTGTCTGCAAGCCCCTACATACCGCATGCCAGATGACGCCATTGGCTTTGGTTGACATATGGAGGTCAGTCGGTTCCGTCTGGCCCATTTGTGGCTATATCGGCAGACATATCTCATTCAGGCTTCTGGCATTCCACGCTTTGATTCACAGAAGGTTAACCTTTCGTTAGTTATTCAGTGTGTTTCGCATGGTCACCTTGCCCTTGATAGGCCTTATCGGAGATCCAAATGAGGAGATCGTCATAACATCTCCCAGTTACAAGCTATACGGTTAGTGGATACATATGTGTCATTAATCTTGTGGTTCCCATTGTCTTCTATTCCTTCAGGCCATTGATAATCTCTGATACTTCCGCCTTTTAGGGCAATTTCCCACCCATGGCAAGATGGTGCCTTGACCCTCTGTCCAGTTCTCTGACTTCTTTGACATGGTCGTAGAATGAGAGAAGACTTCGGCATCCATTGCCGATGATTTTTATTCAAAATTTGGGAGGTGTCTGAGTTCGAATCTGAGACTCAAAGATGCTATCACTAAACCATGGTATTTTCTATTGTTGTCCCATTACGTCCATATATTTCCATGAGATTATTGAAATGTAATGTTCAGGCTTAATGTAAGCTCCATTGTAGTAGCTTAGCTAATAACACACTGCTATTTGAAGGGACTGAACTATTCTATTTAATTCAGCTCGTTCGGTATTCAAATATATACTTACTTTTTTAACACTGAATATAAAAGCCAATATCATTTTACAATATATAGCGTAAACGTCGCGTATCAGATTTATTTTGTATTGCTCGTTAACTCTCACTTCAGATTTACGTAAATCATATGTTTCTGTTACAGACGCAGCTGAAATCCTCACATCTGTTAAGAAACCCAGTACAGAACTGATGAAGAAGATCTGGAAAGCTGTTGATGATCACCCTGTGGTCGACAGAAGTAAATTCAAGAAAGTGATCTGTTAATGTTGCAACTGTGAGAAATAAAAATTGATGTTACACTTTTTCAGCTCCATTCATCATCATTTGTATGAGAATCGCTTGTCACTATACGAAATGTTTTATGGTGATACATAGGATAAATTATTTTCTACCACAATAATTTGTCAAGAGCGCAAACTATTCCACGTATTACTAAATCTCACTTTACGAGCTTGAAACGAAAGATCAAAAGAACATTAGTAAATTAAGATACTCTTACTAACCAACGGAAGACAAGCAAATTGAGGCAATGTTTATAATACATGCAGTGGTGGTGGTGATTTCTTCTGTTTACTTCGGGTTTGTTCAGCTAGGTTGTTTACGTGGAGGGAATTATATCCTTTATTTTCGGCTATAGATGTAAGTGTGTTCATTTGATATGAACCGTATACTCCACATTCCGTTCTGATTGGATGTTGTATCAAAATAAGTCGCCAATTTATATCACAGTTACAGTTACAGTTCAGCATCTGCAATGCATATTGTGGATTTACTGCCACCTGGCCAGGTAAAGCCAACAATGAACGTCAAAACGAACAGAAATTTGAAGTTTAATAAGAACTGTCTTATAACTATAGTCATTCCAAAGTATATTGGTGCAAAGATCAGTAACAGCAGCAAGTCAGCACTAAAAACCAAGATAAATTTTGGAATCATCTAGTTTACATCAGAATCCAGGATGCACCACAGACACAAACAGACCTGCTAACTAAACAACTTTATGAGCTGCATTTTCGATTTGTAATATCATTGATCCAGTCGTCGTACGCCATTTATTGATAATATTGATACACCGATTCATAAACTAAAACAGAAAATAGTATCTAGTTTCAAATCTGATCTCAAACAAACCAAAGACGGAATCTATCGAACCAGTATTTGCACCACATAGATTCTACGATGTAATGAACTGAACTCACACAATAAAGGACTTAAAATGGTTCAAATGGCTCTGAGCACTGTGGGACTTAACTTCTGAGGTCATCAGTCCCCTAGAACTTAGAACTACTTAAACCTAACCAACCCAAGGACATCACACACATCCATACCCGAGGCAGGATTCGAACCCGCGACCGTAGCGGTCTTGCGGTTCCAGACTGCAGTGCCTAGAACCGCTCGGCCACTCCGGCCAGCTAAGGGACTTCAATACAATATTGCCCCTAGGGTAAGTAAGAATATTTCAAGAATTTAATCATTAGGATCAAAATGGCCTGAGCCACAGGAAAACCAAATCACATTACATAGAGTACCATAGCACATAAAGGTAATCAAATGAGCAAGGAAATCTTAAGGAACATTAATTTTCAATGTGAAAGTACAATGAATAGATAAATCTTACAAATATCAATAAGCAGCATACCAACCACGGTGCTCCTGTAATAAATTCAGATAAAGGCAATCCAACTGTAATCATGCACCAAAGAAACACTTGAACTTTTTGAAGCTAACGGTATTACTGAACTAAAAATAAAATCCACTGAAAAGCATTCACATGAGCGCAAAGAATTGCTTAAAAACTGCACCTTCCTACTGACCAATAATGTAGCCAAGTATTGTGTGGCAATAAACTCACGTGATCCCAGCCTACGATCCAAGACTAATATTTATAAAACTGGTTATCCAAGAAGTCCCGATGTAAATATCATAAATAATCGGGGACACAAAATTAGCAGAGAACTTCATGATTTACTGAAGAAAAAATACACTTTTGAAAACAGGTTTTCAGTGAGAAACAGTTTTGAGTCATCAGCAAATTTAAGAATCTAGTAGCACCAGACAACAAATCTCTTGAGAAAATAATACCATATGAAAAGGCACTTTCTCATTAATACAAAAGAATTGAATCAAGGAAAAATCCTAAGCAGTTCAGAAACTTATATACTCGTCATGTCACTTGTGTTGATCCTCTCACATAACTAGTTTTCATTCGGTGGCAGATTTCATATGTAAAACGATGGTCTGACAATGGATAGCAGCTCTGCAGAGCTGTTAATTCACATATTTATACATTGGCATTTTACATGTAATGTAATGTTATTTATTACAAAAAATACAAGCTGAGTACCCAGTGTTGCCCACATATTTATACAGCCCAATCACATTAATGTGCCCACCTCCACATTCCGGTTTTACGCGGAAGACATGCAGTCGTCGTTGTAATGAGGAAACGGAGCGATATATCTGACGTTCCTGATCATTGGCATTCAGGCCAAGAATGGAAGCATCTCCGAAATGGCTAAGTCTGTAAAATGTTCACACGCCGCCATGCTTAAAGTGTACCACGAATGGCAAATGGTGCTACCACAAACCAGCGCCGAGACAACTGTGGTGCAGAACAGACCATAGTTGACGGCTGAGGAGATGTGCGTGGGCGAATAGACGTGGAACTGTTTAACACCTGACCACCTAGATGAACCAAGGGCCTACAAACAGTGTCATAGACCTGATTGTATACAGTGGGATTTCTTAATAACCAGTTTTGTGAATATCAGTCTTGGATCATAGGCTGGGATCCTGCGAGTTTATTACCGTACGATACTTGGCTTCATTAATGGGTGCAGCTTTTAAGTAGTTCTTTGAGCTCATATTAATACTTTTAGGTGGGACGACGACGCTACAGCGTATGGTCTCTGTAGCAGGCGCTTGGTTCATGCACCCATGTCGACTGCCGTTCATTGGCGACAGAAGCTGGAATTTGCACGCCAACACCGCAAGTGCACATCCGCTGAGCAGTGGCAGATGAATCCCGTTTCATACTCCATTGGACACATGGCCATTGATGTGTACAGCACTGCAACAATAGTCGGAAGAGTCCACGAAGCGTAAGAGAGTGATTTCGTGGCGTTCCCTGGGTGGTCTCTTTATTCTGGAAGTCACAATAAATCAACATAAGTATGCATCCATCCTTTCTCATCATGTGCACTACTATATGCAGTTGGCAAGATGCCATCGACCATCAGGACAGTGCGCAATTGAGAGACTGTGGGACCACCTCGATCGGGCTGGATCCTCAATCGTGAAACCTTCCAAAGCACTAGAGTCGACATCGTTCAGAATCTGTGTCGTTATCTCCCAGAACCTCAGTGACTCTTTTGCTGCATGTCCGCGCTTCAAAAGGTGGAAATCAGGCTTTTCTCAGGTAGTCACATTAACGTGACTGGACAGTTTATTCATCCTATTTCTATTATAACATCTCCTCCTTCCCCGAATCTCTCCCAATACCCTCCTCCATGCTCTTTGTATATCTCCTTTTCCCCTACGTCTCTGTCCAGCTCCTCCACTCCCAACTGTCTGCCTATCTCCGCCAGCCCCTCACTCTCTTTCTCTCACCATCCGCTCCTCTTCCCTCTGCCCATATACTCCTTCTTCATTAATCCATTTGCTTCTTGCCTCCTATCTATCTCCTCATATTCCTCACCCCTCTATTTCATCCACACTTTTGTTTATCCATCTTCTCTTCCCCACTCTCTGATCACCTCTTCCTCGTCCTCTCTCGATCCACCCATACTCTCTGTCCACCTCCTCTTCCCTCTCTCTCTGTCTGTCTCCTCCTACCTTTTTCTGTCGATTTCCCTCTCCCTCTCGTTTCTCAGTCCATCTCCTCCTCCCTCATGTATGCAGCCTGTCTCTTCCTCAGCCCTCCCCTCCCGCTCTCTCTTTCTCCATCTCTTCTTCCCCCCATTTTCTCTCCCAACTAGAGGTTGTTGGTTCTTAACCCAACAGTATTTCCTTTCAGGTAGTAAATATATCTGCACTAAGTCTTGCTGATATCGACCCATGAGTTTGGGAGAATCATTTGAGAGAATCATGTACCCTTCGCAGCGCTGCACACATCACATATATTACATCTTTACTTATCATTTACATACATATTTCATCTTTAACGAATTTCAACATGCAGTTTACTTTCCACTCACCTTAATGTTTATGATGTCGTGTCTCCTGGTATGTGGGTCGCACAGTGGTATAATTTTGCAGGCTCATTCATAGATATATGCAGATACCCTCTGTGAAATGTGTTGCGAACGGAGTTATCAATAAAGAAGTAATAAATTAACACATCATGCATGATGCTCCAGTTTTTCATGCATCGCACTGTTTATGATGTCATATCTCCAGAACTATATGTCGTGCAATGTTATAATTCTGTACCTACATCTATTCCAGGAGGAAGGCGTGCCGGTCCCCAGCATAAATCCGCCCGGCGGATTAGTCTTCAGGTCCAGTGTGCCGTCCAGGCTGTGGATGGTTTTAAGGCGGTTTTCCTTCTGTCTCGGCAAATGCGAGCTGGTTCCCATTATTCCGCCTCAGTTACATTTTGTCGGTGGTTGCTGTGCAGACACTTTCTCCATGTACGCATGCACCATAATTACTCTACCTCGCCAACATAGGGGTTACACTCACCTGGTGTGGGACGTTCCCAGAGGGGTCCACTGCAGACCGAACCGCACAGTAACCCTGGGTTCGGTGTGGGGCGGTGATGGGGTGAGTGGACTGCTGTAATCTGTTGTGGGGTTGTGTACCACTGCGGGCTTTGGCGGGGACGAAGCCTCTCCATTCTTTCTAAGTCCCCAGTTCCATGCAATAAAATTCAATGTACATCTAGCGGCGAATGTGTGTACCGCCTTAATAAAATGGAAAGTTTCCTGAATTGTTAGTGTTAGTAGCAAAGAAGTAATAAATTTGAACATAATGCATGTTGCGGTAGTTTTCCACTCATCCCAGCGTTTATACGTCGTATGTCCTGAGCTATGTGTCGTACAATGACATAATTTGCAGTTACATTCAGTGGAATATGCGAATATTATCTGCAAAGTGCGTCGCGAGTAAAGTTAGAAGTAAAGAAGTGCTAATCTAAAACGTTACACTTCATGCGGCAGTTTTGCTGCATGAACAGCGAAACACGACAGACGTTTTTCCTTTCATCGTTTTGTGAGGGTTTAAAAGAAAATAAAACAAGTCTTATATAACTTTCAAACTACGTATCAATTTTGTTGCATATTACTAAGTGCTCTCATTCTCAAACATTGGATGAATAAAGTCTTAGTACCTACACATCATGGGCTACACTAGTTTCTCACCTCTGTCTTTTTGATAGGTAGGTGATTCTTAACCACAACAGCTATTCATTCCAGACAGTAAGTCATATGTTTACTAAGTTTGGTTCAAATCGATCCAATGGTTTAGGAGCATATATATATATATATATATATATATATATATATATATATATATATATATATATATATATATATCTGTGTGTGTGTTTATAAATGCATGGATATAGATGACACAACAACAGTTTTCAAAGAGCCAAGGGAAGATCTAGATAATCTAGCAGGTGAAATTAAAATGAACCCCAAAGATCAGATTCACATCTTAACGTCAGACAACAGAATGAATTAATTTCTTTGATATCATTACATCCAATCACAATAATATAATGCTGCCAGGGGAGACTGGAGTGGGCAAGTGTTTTACTGCTGGATGTGATCGTAGGTGTAGATGATGAAGGTAGCCAGATGTCGTCAGAGTTCTGTATTATTTAACGCAGACAGGTGTAGTACAGTGTGACTGCACTAAGCATACAACAGTTGAAAGTGTGGTAAACCTTGTACCGAGTTATCCCACTTTGAACATGCCACAGAAAGTGTTTCCCAAATAGTTAGTCCAGTAGCTAGCGTATCTGGTTGCCAGTGCATTCCAACTGGCCGGTTGTTGCTGAGCAGAGGAGGCTGGTGGCTAGACTAACACAGATGCACTGCCCTTTTGTACCTTGTGTATCCGATGCTACTGCTACCTATATATGTGCATATCGCTATTCCATGAGCATTGCCACCTCATTATATGTTCATATATCGCTTACGAATTATTGAAACCATTCTGTGCGTTTATGTGTGAACTTCTGTGTGGAGTCTTACATTACGAGGTGTGGTTAGAAAAAAACCGGACTAGTACTGGTGAAACAATAAAACGAATGCAATAAGGCTGAAAGTCGCGTGGCCTGTCACGTGACTCTCGCTCCGCCTACTGCTCGAGTTTCATCTGCCTCCTGCACTCAGTCTGCTCGTGGCGTCTGTTTTAAGTAGTTGACGTTTTGTCTGTGCGTCGGAAAATGTTGAGTGTACAGAAAGAACAGCGTGTTAACATCAAATTTTGTTTCAAACTAGGAAAATCTGCTACTGAAACGTTTGTAATGTTACAACAAGTGTACAGCGATGATTGTTTATCGCGAACACAAGTGTTTGAGTGGTTTAAACGATTTAAAGATGGCCGCGAAGACACCAGTGATGACACTCGCACTGGCAGACCATTGTCAGCAAAAACTGATGCAAACATTGAAAAAATCGGTAAACTTGTTCGACAAGATCGCCGTTTAACAATCAGAGCAGTGTCTGCGTTAACAGGAGTTGACAAGGAAAGTGTTAGGCAGATTCTTCATGAAAGTTTCAACATGAACAAAGTGTGTTCAAAAATGGTTCCAAAGTGTCACAAAATTGAACAGAAGGAACGCCGAAGAATGATTTGTTCGGACATCCTGGAAAACATTGAAAGTGATCCCACCTTCTTACAAAACGTTATTACTTGCGATGAATCGTGGTTTTTTACTTACGATCCCGAAACTAAACGCCAATCGATGCATTGGAAAACTCCTGGTTCTCCACGACAAAAAAAAGCACGAATGTCAAAATCGATATTCAAGGCAATGATGAGTGTTTTTTTTAACATCAAAGGGATTGTGCACATTGATTGGGTACCAGAGGGACAAACAGTGAATCAGCATTACTACATTAGCGTCCTGGCTACCCTACGTGAGCGAGTACGGAGAAAACGGAACGATTTGTGGAGAAAAAAGTCATGGATCCCTCACCAAGACAATGCCCCAGCTCACAGTGCGTTGTCAGTGAAGACGTTTTTGGCAAAACACAACATTCCCATCTTAGATCATCCACCCTACTCACCTGATTTGGCCCCCTGTGACTTTTTTCTTTTCCCTAAAGTCAAGTCAGCTTTGAAAGGAACTAGATTTAAGACTGTTGAAGCAGTAAAAGAAAAAGCGACGGAAGTAATGTATGGACTTACCGAAAATGATCTGCAGCATTGCTATGAACAGTGGAAAATTCGTATGGAGCGGTGTAGAGACCGAGGAGGAGAGTACATTGAAGGAGATAACATGTAATTGTAAATAATTGTAAATAAATGTTTTTTCCAGCATCAGTCCGGTTTTTTTCTAGCCGCACCTCGTATTCTGTCGGAATCTAACATTTTATGATCTGGTCACGAAATGTGTGACAACAGGACTTACCGATCTTGCCATACACTGACGAGAATTCAGGCCTCCTTCAATAGGTATCAGACCAGTCCGGTTGCCATATTCATTAGTCGCCGCACAGTGATACGAGCATTCAAGCAATGTGGATCTCGAAAATCACCGCTTCCCGTGACCTTTCACCAAGTCGTCTGCTGAGAAGGTAGCGTCGATCTGACTGCCAGAAGCAGAGGCGAGACTCATCGCTGAACACTACAGAACGTCACTCTACGCCGCGCACGTATCGGTTGTCTGTTGGGGTGTCAGTGATAAACGGCGTTTGCAGACGCGAGTTCTCAAACTATCTTCCGGCAACACGTTACCAACCTCTGGTGGCAACACTCTACCCGTATTTCACCTGTTGCCATCATCAGTCTATTCGCCATAGCCATGAGAACAAGACTACGGTCCTCTCGCGTGGCAGTCTCCCTGCAACGACCCCTGCCTACTCTCCTTGCAACCCTATTGTACTGAGCCCATCCCTTCATCACTCACTCTGCAGTAGCTGCACTTCACCAAAATTCTGTGCGGTCTGTTGGTATGATGCCACCACTTCTCTCTGTCGTCTCGAGGCGATGCGTTGCCGTTTCAGCCTGAAACGTTCAAGCGTAAGTTAAACACACTCAGTAGCCTTCATGTACTCGAAACAACTTTGATTTGGGGGAACGGCCTTCTTCCGTCCTAAGAACATAGGGAATGAGTTACCATAGGGATGAAATTTTAATCAACCTGTACCTCAGGTTTGGAGATATTAATTACTTTGATAGTATTCGCTCAAAGCCTTCAAGGTGTAACACCTTGCTTTTTTGTCACTGTTTTTCATTTCACACATAGGCGTCTACACATAGGCGTCTATCCTTTGTGGCAGGGTAAGACTCGGTACTCCGCCGACTGACCTTCGCCGGCCGCGGTGGTCTCGCGGTTCTAGGCGCGCAGTCAGGAACCGTGCGACTGCTACGGTCGCAGGTTCGAATCCTGCCTCGGGCATGGATGTGTGTGATGTCCTTAGGTTAGTTAGGTTTAAGTAGTTCTAAGTTCTAGGGGACTGATGACCACAGCAGTTGAGTCCCATAGTGCTCAGAGCCATTTGAACCATTCGACTGACCTTCCAGTGGAGCTCTTCCTACATCTTCCAAAGCAGAACAACTGGTTGTTGTATTCGTAAATCATGGGATGAAGCATAAGATACAGTGGAGGTTTTGCGCCATACATGGAGACACGTGCTCCCATAACCAGTCTACTGCGGGCAGCCATGCGAAGAGGACGTGCTTTCCTCAGGGAAACTGGTGAGCACACGTGACAGCTTAGTCAGTGACCGAGCTTCAAGTCGCCAGCTAAGACGTACAAAACTGTAAGTATAGTGCAACACTAACATGTGGGTTTCATCAAAAGAAGTATGTTGCTTTTTGGATTTTCTTTTAGTCAGGGGCGACCAAGACTGCAGAACTCCGCCAATGGCTAGTTGAAGCCACCGAATTATGATAGTTAAAAGAATTATAAATCCTAAAATTCATTCCATTCCATTCTGGCCAACTTGTGCAACAACCGCTTTGATTATTTTAAAATGAAAAACTGTCTGGCTTCCACAGTTATTTAATTTCCATTTCCATAACGCGTTTCGCTCTTATGGCGTATCACCAGATTGTTTACAAAACAAAAACAAAAAAATCCATTAAGAACAAATGGACCGAGGGTCATGGTCCTCTCCTGTACGACTGCGTGAATGAATAAATAGACGCATATAGACAATCTGATGATGCCCCAAAAGAGCGAAACGCTTCATTTAAATTAAATAACTCTGCAACCCAAACTGTTTTTCGCTTTGGTTGGTTGATTTGGGGGAGGGGACCAAACAGTGAGGCTATCGGTCGCTTCGGATTAGGGAAGGAAATCGGTAGTACCCTTTCAAAGGAACCATTCCGGAACCTGTATTTCCCCGAGGTGATTTAGGAAAATGACAGAAAACCTAAATCGGGATGGCCGAACGCGAGTTTGAATGGTCGTCCTCCGGAAATGCGAGTCCAGTGTGCTAACTACTGCGTAACCTCACGCGATTTCTTCAATTTGAAACATTAGAAATTAAGTATAATTTATTATCGAATGACCTATAGGAAACATTAGACTCAGAACAAACTTGTGAAAGTTGTACATTAGAGTGATATGGTGTGGCGAAATAAGCAAAGTAATAGCAACGTAACAACTATAACAAGCTCACACTTTTACTCCAGACTTCACAGTGACGCCATTCGCTAGCCGTTGGCGCCATGTGCCACAATACTGCAAAAAAATTAAATAGATAAATAATCTTCTCGCTCTTCATTATTTCTTTAGGTAGCGTACCAGTCCCTGTTTCGATCTCACTCCAGTTATCTCTTCTGTGCTGTTCCCAGATCCTGTTCCTCTTGTTGTTTTTGATACAGTATTTCCATTTGTAAGTCGTCCTGCTGGCAGCCAGTCAATTTGTTTTGTTTATACTTTTGTGGTTTATTAATTCGTTAGCTGAAAAAAATCCAACCTCTGCAGTGATGCCTTTACTTCTCATCTGATCCTTCGCTGTGCAACATTTCGTACGTCTCACAATTCATTTCAGTGGCTTGTATACTTCTTACGTCCTCCTTTCCGGCTCTACTCAGCTGTGACTCTCATGTCAAAGTGAGTGTAGCCATTACTACATAAAAAAACAATCTCAAACGCGTTTATTTATTGCTGCGAACTCTTTCGGTCAGCAAACCATCACCAGATAAATCGAAGGCAGCGGCGACTTAGGCAACGAGATAAACCGAATGTTATCAGTCAGTGGCATATGACCAAATAGAATTTAGCTACCTTTTTAAAATTATGAGAACAGTGACATTCGTAGAATCTGTCTTTAATGTTATCAGAAATTGCATAGACAACACACGTACGAGGATTGAGACAAACGAAATAGTCACAGGAGATAATACTGTAGCTGGGCTAGAGTTAGCTGCCACCTCTACGCGTGTGCTGCAGTGTGCAGCAGTAGGGAAGCTCTTGTTAAGAAATCTCGCACATTTGTCTCTGGTATTAATAGCGCCATAAATGCGTATGAGGATAGTAACAGCGTAAACAATCAAGAGGATGGGACGCTTCCGAAGGAAATAATGCCCTGCTGCGACTTCTTAAGGCAAAAAAGACATACTATCAATGTACTTTATGTGTCAGAATGTACTTTTTTTATATTTCTAAAACACAAGCGCATGAGCACTTCCCAATATCGTAACTGCTTTCGATGAAGGAGTGGTCATCTTCAGACTGCGATACAAGAATGGCACTGTTGACGAAACAATGGGAACTACTTGCAGCTTGTATCTTTAGTCTGAAGACGACCACCGGCTGCTCGAATAGTGTTATAGCATTGTGAAATGCTCATATCTTATGTCGTAACGAGTACGCTTGAGCAGCATATCAGGAATTTAGATTGCCTGCATAGGACGCATTGGAAGACGTACCCGTTTTCAAAAATCAGTCGTATCGCAATAGTTTTACCAAAATCCCATTTATCTCACAAGAAAACCTTAGTGACAGTCTCTTGGAACATTCGGATGGTTATTCTTCTTGTGGTCTTCAGTCCTGAGACTGGTTTGATGCAGCTCTCCGTGCTACCCTATCCCGTGCAAGCTTCTTCATCTCCCAGTACTTACTGCAACCTACATCCTTCTGAATCTGCTTAGTGTATTCATCTCTTGGTCTCCCTCTACGATTTTTACCCTCCACGCTGCCCTCCAATGCTAAATTTGTGATCCCTTGATGCCTCAGAACATTTCCTACCAAACGGTCCCTTCTTCTTGTCAAGTTGTGCTACAAACTCCTCTTCTCCCCAATTCTCTTCAACAGCTCCTCATTAGTTACGTAATCTACCCATCTAATCTTCAGCATTCTTCTGTAGCACCACATTTCGAAAGCTTCTATTCTCTTCTTGTTCAAACTATTTATCGTCCATGTTTCACTTCCATACATGGCTACACTCCATACAAATACTTTCAGAAACAACTTCCTGACACTTAAATCTATACTCGATGTTAACAAATTTCTCTTCTTCAGAAACGCTTTCCTTGCCGTTGCCAGTCTACATTTTATATCCACTCTACTTCGACCATCATCAGTTATTCTGCTCCCCAAATAACAAAACTCCTAAATACACTGAAAATTGCTATTTTGTAACAATTTTTGCAATTCTTTGTTGCCCGCTACACACACTCACTGTGCCAGCTAGACTGCTGATAGCACATTCCGAGTGATTCCTTCCACTGATTTCATGCGATGTTTCATAGCAACAATCCTCAGTCGTTTATGGTGCTTGTCCATCAGTAATCGTACATGAGGTGAACATGGTCTTCGTTCGGCTGTGCCTGCTCTTTAGCTTTTCCGCTTCACAGTCACCTCACCAGCAGCTGACTTGACATCTTCAGAAAGTTTGAAATGTCCCTGATGGATCTATTACTCAGGTGACATCCAGTGACTAGTCCACGTTCTAAGTCACTGGATTCTCTTGAGCCACCCATTTTGCTGTTATCGCTTCTCTACTGGCAACATATTCTCCATGTCTCCTTTTGCACTTGCGAGTCGGCCTCTCGTGACTTGCAGTTGTCTATTCCGTGTTACATAGGATGTAGGGGTACTTCTGAACAGATAGTGCAATATCCTACGTTCACTGAACAATTTCATAAGTTTCGCGTTAGATACCAGACTTCGTTACAGTACATAATTTCGACAAAACAAAAGTTGAAGACATAAACCTCAGAGTATCACCAGGGAGTTAACAAGCTTTATCCCAGCTTACTCTCTTATTACAAAACAAATCAGTTTCTTGGGCGTTACAGCTTCAGTTCTTAAAACGAACCTGTAATCCGAGAAGCGAAACTGATCCTCATATCTGCGAGATTAAATTAAAGACATTTGATTACTGTTGAGAAAAGCATTGCATCAGTCGCAATGCAGCCGCATTGTCAATGATGGTCTCTGTGCATGGGAAGTGGCAGTTACTGTTTGTAAACAGCTGGAAAGCGTTCTAGCCGCTGTTAAGCGAATGGACTCTTCAGTGAATGGCTGCGGCTTGCAAAGTACTGAGTGTCACGTACCAGATATACGGCAGCTACCTTAAGTACTGTCCTCTCCCCTCTCCCGCGGTTTCTGTCTGGACTCCAGTTCTGTAGGTGATGGGCATGACAAGACTTCCTGAAATAAAATTAAATCCTTTCCGTGAAAATAACAAAGAACAGATAGTTCGGAAACCTTCTCCGGTCTGGAAAATATTAGATATAATTGATATACGTTGGCCGGAATCTTTGACGATGTCCACATAGAAAATGGTATCACTGATCATGCTGCAGGTGTAGCACAATGGATGACAAAGGAAAAAGAGAAACTAAATGGTTCAAATGGCTCTGAGCCCTATGGGACTCAACTGCTGAGGTCATAAGTCCCCTAGAACTTAGAACTACTTAAACCTAACTAACCTAAGGACAACACACACATCCATGCCCGAGGCAGGATTCGAACCTGCGACCGTAGCGGTCGCGCGGTTCCAGACTGTAGCGCCAGAACCGCTCGGCCACCAGCGGCCGGCAGAGAAACTAAATTAAGCAGAAATTGTCCATGTTCATTAAATTACAAATAGAGACTGAACTTGTTATTTCTACATCTACATCTACATCTACATCCATACCCCGCAAGCCGCCTGACGGTGTGTGGCGGAGGGTACCTTGAGCACCTCTATCGGTTCTCCCTTCTATTCCAGTCTAGTATTGTTCATGGAAAGAAGGATTGTTGGTATGCCTCTGTGTGAGCTCTAATCTCTCTGATTTTATCCTCATGGTCTCTTCGTGAGATATACGTAGGAGGGAGCAATATACTGCTTGACTCCTCGGTGAAAGTATGTTCTCGAAACTTCAACAAAAGCCCGTACCGATCTACTGAGCGTCTCTCCTGCAGAGTCTTCCACTGGAGTTTATCATCTCCGTAACGCTTTCGCGATTACTAAATGATCCTGTACCGAAGCGCGCTGCTCTCCGTTGGATCTTCTCTGTCTCTTCTATCAACCCTATCTGGTGCGGATCCCACACTGCTGAGCAGTATTCAAGCAGTGGGCGAACAAGCGTACTGTAACCTACTTCCTTTGTTTTCGGATTGCATTTCCTTAGGATTCTTCCAATGAATCTCAGTCTGGCATCTGCTTTACCGACGATCAACTTCATATGATCATTCCATTTTAAATCACTCCTAATGCGTACTCCCAGATAATTTATGGAATTACCTGCCTCTATTTGCGGACCTGCTATTTTGTAGCTAAATGATAAGGGATCCATCTTTCTATGTATTCGCAGTACATTACACTTGTCTACATTGAGATTCAATTGCCATTCCCTGCATCATGCGTCAATTCGCTGCAGATCCTCCTGCATTTCAGTACAATTTTCCATTGTTACAACCTCTCGATATACTACAGCACTATCCGCAAAAAGCCTCAGTGAACTTCCGATGTCATCCACAAGGTCATTTATGTATATTGTGAATAGCAACGGTCCTACGACACTCCCATGCGGCACACCTGAAATCACTCTTACTTCGGAAGACTTCTCTCCATTTAGATTGACATGCTGCGTTCTGTTATCTAGGAACTCTTCAATCCAATCACACAATTGGTCTGATAGTCCATATGCTCTTACTTTGTTCATTAAATGACTGTGGGGAACTCTATCGAACGCCTTGCGGAAGTCAAGAAACACGGCATCTACCTAGGAACCCGTGTCTATGGCCCTCTGAGTCTCGTGGACTCAAGAAGGAACACGCAACATTTAGTTGTAGGCAGCAGCATGAAAAGAAACTGTGGCTCAAGCTTAGAATAATAGTTGACGAAGCACTCTATAGATATGTACCCAATAAAATCCTTTTTGATGGGAAAAACCGTCAATACTACTCTGTTCGTGTAAATAGACTTCTAACAAATCAGGAACTGCTGCTAGATAAGTATAGAACAAAGCATAAGGCTATAGATAGATGCTGAATAACGCACATATCATTGCTCAAAGTTCAATACGTGCAGCCCACAACGACATCAGTAGCCGAGTTTCTTCGCAACATTTGACATAAAGCCCAAAAAACTTCTGACTATTATTTCAGGTTGACAGGGGCTCCAAAGTTAGTGTCCAGTCTCTCTTGGTGGACACAGGAAACGGAACTCAGGTTAGCTACGAAAAAGCAGAATTGTTGTTCTTTCCAGAAAGCTCCACGAGTACTGCACCAGTTATATTGTTGCACCACTTTATAAATGAAGGGCATAGATATTAGTGACAAACAGCAGAAATCCCCCGTACTGAACATGGCCCCAAGCTTGATAGAATCCTTGTGAGACTCGATGTAGAATGTGCAACAGAGATAGTTCCTTTCTTAACTGTAGTAGAGCATTAATCTCCTGGACCAAAAAAAACAGGTCACATCTGTTTAAGATGGAGTACAAAAATATCACTAATACGAAAATCAACTAGCAGTTTCGTCACGCAGGTGGTTGCAACATTTCTCAACAACTAAAAATATCTGACGACAACACAGTGTGTTAAGGAACGTATGATCCTATGGAGTATGAAACTAAATTTGTGACTGAACTGAGGATCAGTTGGAAGGGAGAACACAGCAGGTTTTCTTGGATGAAGAGCCTTCAACAGATGCAGAATCAACTACAGATGTGCCCCAGGGAGGGTTTGTGCAACCATGCTGTGTGTAATTAATTAATGATCTGGCAGACAATAGCGATGATAACTTCGTACTTTTAATGGATGATACTGTTGCCTATCACGGAGTCTTGCTCAAAAAGGTGCACAGATATACAATTAGATCTCGGTAAGTTTTTAGTGTGCTTCTGTGATGAAGATTTGCTCGAATATTTGGAGATGTATAATTCTGTGCTTCACAAAACGCAAGAAACTTCGGATTTCACGACTGTGACACAGACAGGTCGTACGTACAATCGTTCGAGTCTTACTAATAACTGTGTGTAACTTATAACAATCGAATTTTGCTCTGTTCGTGCTTCCGGAAAATTGCTGAATAGATATTGTTATCGCTTGATAATTAATTGAATTATTAATTTTTGTTTTAAGAAGTGTGTAAAACTGTTTGCAAGCGAATGCTCTAAAATTCAAAAATACAAAAAAATACTAACTAGTAGTGTACATCGGCTAGGTGTACGCTAGAAACAGGACAGACGTCGCCGGCCTTTGCACATGATCTGCAGTAGCAAACTCGTAGCCGGCGAGTCTACAGGCTGGTATCATCTGCCCTGCTTCTAGCTTCTGTACGTTAGTATTTAAGTATTTTTCTGCTAGTTGCCAGTTTGAGCTTTCTCTCACAAACAATAGGATAAATACCATCTGAATACCCGATAGACCTTTGAGGGCAAAGGAAGCTCACGTTATGAGCATCGCAATACTTTATCCCTTTATCACATCACGTTTCACAAAACCACTCATTCCTCATATTAAACCAGATCTTAATTTTATCTTTTTACTTGTACTTTGCGGTCCCAAATATCTTGGATTTGGGAGAGAGAACTTAATTTCTAGGATTCGATAAATTACCAGCAGATTCATTTAGCGAGAAATGAGTTTTATTCATTTATTATCATTCACTAAAAGAACATGACCATAATCAGAGGGTATGATCCCACCATAAATGAACACACTGGAAACAAAAACACTGTTCTGCTCTATCCTTCAGTTAATGATAATTTATGCAATACGAAGAACAGTATTAAACACAATCCGTTGTCTGAGGATAGTAACGCAACATGAAAGAGAGGAATGGAGAATCTTCACTTATTCATGTATTACCACATGCAAAGTCACAGCTACATCAGCTCCCCCATACAATGGTTTACTGAGAGCCAGCCGGAGTGGCCGAGCGGTTCTAGGCGCTACAGTCTGGAACCACGCGACCGCTACGGTCGCAGGTTCGAATCCTGCCTCGGGCATGGATGTGTTTGATGTCATTAGGTTAGTTAGGTTTAAGTAGTTCTAAGTCCTAGGGGACTGATGACCTCAGAAGTTAAGTCCAATAGTGCTCAGAGCCATTTGAACCACTTGAAACTTACGGAGATTCAAAGAGGCTGGCTGAGGCATATCTACGACCATCACATGTAATGGAGCGAAAGTATTGAAATCAGTAATTAAAAGGAATTTTTCACATATATAAATAAGCGCTGTATTCACATTGATCGGTCTGGAACACTGCTTGTATTTGACTGTGCTGATAGTCGGGTTCGAAACACATCGTCAGCTGACGACCAAAATTGAGGCTAAATTCAGTTCATACTGTCATTACAAATGTCAGAGTAGCTCTGTGTGCTACGCTTTCATGACTAAACTGTTCAACCGAATTTGATAAAATTTAGTATGGGGATAGCTTCAACGCCGAGGAGGAACATAGGCTACTTTAGGAACTGTATAATACAACACATTTACTGATTTGAAGAAAATAATCTGAAATATGGAACCGTAATTAGTCTTTGAAAAAGCTATTTTCTCTTTGACTTTTGAATTTTATCGAATTTGTGAAAGTGGTTTTATTGTTTGATATGTTCTACATAATCAAATTCAACGAAACGAAGACAATGCTTATACAATCCTCTATGTATTTAATCCATAGTTTCAAACTAATATAAATCAATAGCCCATCAAATTTTAGCCGCTGACGGTCATGTGTCTCTTATAAATAGTTTGTTAAGTTTTTCACAATAAAGGATGACAGCCAGAAACAGTTGCAGGATAGAATTTTTTTTATTAAAATTCTTGACCACGGTTTCGGTACATATAAATATACCTTCATCACAAGTAAAACTTCCTGAACAGAAAGACACATTCATTAGAAAAGCCATATCAACGAAAGTGAGAAACAGAAGCTTAAGTAACAGTGAAATTACTAAAGTAATACAGGCACAAAATCTTTAGTACTTACTAAAATTACATCATGCCATGGAGAATAATAAAATAATTATGCCAAAGGCGTCGTCAGTAATTTAAAACATCATCTCCATTTGTACGACATGTGTAATGGGCACAAGATCATAGCGAACAGTTTAACACCGTTACTTCACCTATGAACTATTGAGACACGAGTGTGAAAGCACTAAGGCAGACTGTTTCGCCGCGAGAGGGCACTTGCATGTGCAAGACTCGCGTATATTAAAATCCATAAATACATACATAAGCGCATCAAAAATTATTAAAGGTTGTGTTAATTCAAACTCTGTCTTAATAATAAAACGTATCAGGCCAATTAAAGACAATTTCTGTAAAATAAAAATATAGAACTAAATTTGCCTGTGGCCTAGTGTCAAACGGATAAAGCTTGAGCTTGGAACATCTAACGAGAGAGGGCACAAGTGTAATGCGCGAGAGTCTCGCGTAACGTAGGTATGAATTCATAATATTGGAGCACGAGAAGAACTCAGCACTAAGTCCGGTGTATACAAAATTACTTGTAACGACTGCCCAAACTATTACATAGGGCAGACAGGTAGACCCATTAAAGTTAGGTATAAAGAACACATGTTAGGTAAAAATGGGGAAAACGTATATAATTCCACCTTTGCTGAACATCTATGGCTCTTACGGCACACGCCATGTGAACTGGACGACGTAGAGCTGCTTCATGAAGCTAATAAAGGTTACAAACTAGACTTGCTCGAAGAATTAGAGATTTTTAAGCATCTGTCTCTAAAAGATGGTTTTGTCCTTAATGAACAGGTGCAGCTTCGAAACAAAAATTTTTTAGACAGTTTCAAACCCCTCATTGCCTTAATGTAATTTAGTCTGGCTGACTAGTAGTTATTTTCTTGCTTGTGATGCCGGTGAAATGCACTTTTCCTGTCTTGTTGGGATTCTAAGTATTGTGAAGTTTGTTAGTTATGAATTTTAATGTGTATGTGTGGTTAAATGACTACTATGTTTTATTCATAATGACAGATGGTTTCATTTTATTATAACATTTTGGTTGTTTCGCTAGTATGTATTTCATACCTACGTTACGCGAGACTCTCGCGCATTACACTTGTGCCCTCTCTCGTTGGATGTTCCAAGCTCAAGCTTTATCCGTTTGACACTAGGCCACAGGCAAATTTAGTTCTATATTTTTATTTTACAGAAATTGTCTTTAATTGGCCTGATACGTTTTATTATTAAGACAGAGTTTGAATTAACACAACCTTTAATAATTTTTGATGCGCTTATGTATGTATTTATGGATTTTAATATACGCGAGTCTTGCACATGCAAGTGCCCTCTCGCGGCGAAACAGTCTGCCTTAGTGCTTTCACACTCGTGTCTCAATAGTTCATAGGTGAAGTAACGGTGTTAAACTGTTCGCTATGATCTTGTGCCCATTACACATGTCGTACAAATGGAGATGATGTTTTAAATTACTGACGACGCCTTTGGCATAATTATTTTATTATTCTCCATGGCATGATGTAATTTTAGTAAGTACTAAAGATTTTGTGCCTGTATTACTTTAGTAATTTCACTGTTACTTAAGCTTCTGTTTCTCACTTTCGTTGATATGGCTTTTCTAATGAATGTGTCTTTCTGTTCAGGAAGTTTTACTTGTGATGAAGGTATATTTATATGTACCGAAACCGTGGTCAAGAATTTTAATAAAAAAAATTCTATCCTGCAACTGTTTCTGGCTGTCATCCTTTATTGTGAAGAATTTTAACAGTTGCTGCTGCAGCCATGTTTAAAATCTTGAAGTTTGATAAGTTCTAATTTCTGTAACAGCTCTTTTATGCTCGCGTCTGGATGTGTACGTTGTCCTCATCATCATTTTGACGTCATCGACGTACAAGTCACCAATATGCTATCAAATAAAACGTTTTGCACCAAGCTACCGAAAATCCCAACCGCGGTTACCCCGCCAATAAACCCACAAACGCATTTCTTTACACTCTACTAATGCTTGAGGGCAGTCACGGGTAGTAGAATCTAATGCTTATATAGTCCTCAACGTGTTTAAACCATACTTCCATACTAACATAAATGAGAAAGTGATTCTGCCTGTTAAGTTTCCACAGTTAAACCACTGAACCGACATCCACGAAATTTGCAGTGAGCTAGCTTGAACGCTGATGGAGAAGGTAGGTTCTTTACAACGTGTGTAGTTACGTTTTCACGACTCCGTCGCTAAAATTAGACCGGTGGTGTGTGGTACGGAGATAGCTTGAACGGTAAGGAAGACCATAAGCTATGTTAAGTAGGCTGTTTAGGTTTTTTTATTGGTAACGCCACCTCTGTATGAAAATCACTGGCTGTGCTGTGTGCAGTCTGTGGCTGCTTTGCATTGTTGTAATACTCGCCATTGTAGTGTTAGGCAGCTGGCTGTGAACAGCGCGTAGCGTTGCGCAGTTGGAGGTGAGCCGCCAGCAGTGGTGGATGTGGGGAGAGAGATGGCGGAGTTTTGAAATTTGTCTTGAACTGCTATATATATTATGACTATTGAGGTAAATACATTGGTTGTTCTCTATCAAAATCTTTCATTTGCTAACTATGCCTATCAGTAGTTAGTGCCTTCAGTACCTTGAATCTTTTATTTAGTTGGCAGTAGTGGCGCTCGCTGTATTGCAGTAGCTTGAGTAGCGAAGATTTTTGTGAGGTAAGTGATTTGTGAAAGGTATAGTTTAATGTTAGTCAGGGCCCATTCTTTTGTAGGGACTATTGAAAGTCAGATTGCGTTGCGCTAAAAAAAAAATATTGTGTGTCAGTTTAAGCACAGTCTTGTAGAATTGTTCAAAAGGGGACGTTTCATATGTCGACCCTTAGCCGAGGATACCTCACTGGAATCTTCTGATTTTTTTTCTTTTAGTTTGTGTAATTAGTGTAGCTTTTGTTTATTGCTAGCGCGTAATTGTAGAGAGAATCTCCTTTGTAGTTGCAGTCTTTCATTGTTGTACAGTAAAACAGTTGTGGCATGCATGTAGATTTGCAGCAAGTATTTCGCAGCTGCGCTTGCAATTAACTAGATATTATTTTCAGTTTTATGTTAATGTGTTCTCTTATTTTTGCTCTTCAAATTGTGTTTTTCTGTGTTGTCGTGTGAAATACTGTGACAATAATGGCGTGTGAAAAACGTAATACTAGGCTCCAAAGTAAACTGAGAAATGACAGTGAAAACGAAAGCAGTGTGTTAGCGCCACCGAGTAATGAATTAATTGATGTTCAAAGTAGTAATTTGGTAATTGTGCATACGGAAATGGAGCGGGCGGCATACAATGGCGTGGACAGTGAAACAATTAGTGAAGAGGGAAGCATTATCGATCGATCGGTCGGCAACAGCTCGCCTCAGGAATCGGGAATGACAGGACACAATTTTGCAAATATTGTAGACTCAGGTTTTGGGTTCTCACCGTTTTCTCAAATGAGTCAAGACACATTTTCTGCTTCTCAAAATGTGAATGTTGGCGGTGCAAATTCACTGCCGAAAAGCACTGAGGAACATGTTTCAGACACCAGTGCATTGTTATTACAACTAATGCAAGAAATGGGACAAAAGCTTCAAAAGTTAGACACAGTGGAACAAAATCTTAAAAAGTGAGACACAGTGGAACAAAATCTTAAAAAGTTAGACACAATGGAACAAAATCATCAAAAGTTAGACACAATGGAACAATACCAGAGACAAACACAGCAACAGTTAGACTCAATGGAACAATACCAGAGACAAACACAGCAACAGTTAGACGCAATGGAACAAAATCTTCACACCACACTTGAACAAACACGTGAAGATTTAACTACTGAGTTACATAACATTGAATCGAAATGTCAAAAAGTCTGTAATGACGTAAAAACACAAATTTGTGAGCATTTCCACCTATTTTTTCGCGTCATGAAAATGCATTACAGAATCACGAAGCAGCCATAAAAGAACTGCAAACTATTGTTCATGAAAATCACGACACCTTGCAAGCTAAAATTGACTCAGTTGCATCTACCGATTCGGTTACGCAACTTGCAAAAACTCAAGAAAACTTAAAGGACACAGTAGATACGATTTCAACACAAATGGACACTCTGAAACTTGGTTCAGAAAAACACACTGAGGAAATAAGTACACTATCGGAGAAAGTAGCCGAACTTTCGGATCAGTTCACTAACTTATCTGCAAAGGTAGATGATGATCTGAATGACACAAGACCTGTAGCCATCACTGACACAGAAGAGTATGAACAAATTAAGAAATTCAAACAAAATCAGAATCAAATTAATACGCAATACAAAAGAGAAATCCGGGAAGTACAAGATCAGCTGACTCAGGTAATACAAGAATTACGTATTTCAGAGGACACTCGCGCTCCAACACGGGAAGAGGTACTTAGAAATACGGAACACCCACAAGATAATAACACAGGACACTTCGGAAATTATGAAAGAAATTGGCAAGGTGCACAGAATTTTGAGATGGAACCGCCGACACGACGTAACAATGACCGATATGCTACTCGCCGACATGATGATTTTGACTATAAGCTGTTCATTACTACACTTAAATTCAAAACATTTAAGAATTCTGGCAACGACATTCATCCACAAGCGTGGCTCCATCAATTCTCTCATTGTTTTCCTCCCAACTGGTCATTGGAGCACAGATTAGAATTTATATGTGGCTACTTAGAGAATGAACCAGCTGTAAGAATGCGGTCGGTCATTCACGATTGCCACAGTGAAGGAGAGTTTTACCATGCCTTCCTCTCAGCATATTGGTCTCAAGCCACACAAGACCGAGTAAAACATAGCATCATAATGATGAAACGTTTCGAACAATCCGAATTTTCCAGTCTTGTGAAATATTTTGAAGACATGTTGCACAAGAATCAGTACCTGTCAAACCCATACAGCCCCTCAGAACTCATCCGCATTTGCTTAATCAAACTGCCTGAACGTTTACGACATATTATTTTGGCAGGATGTTGCAAAGACGACATTGAAGCATTTCAGGGACTCTTACAAGAATTAGAAACTGACACTGACAATCGCGGAACCCGAAACCAGGAACACAACAATTACCGGTCACATCCGTCGCAATTCCGCGATGAAAGAAGTAATAACTGGACACGACAAGGCTATTCTTACAACGCAAATCGTGAACAAAACAGACACCACCCGTATGACAACTGTTGGCAGAGTAAAAATAATTACAGAGAAAGATCGCATTTCCATAGTAATGACTATCACAGAGACTACCAGAGAAACAGACAATATGGGAACCAAAATAATTGTTATCAAGGGAGACAGAATAACTTCAGACGCAACAGTTCGGCGCACAGTTACGATTCAGGGAGAAATTCTCCACAACGTGACGGACAAGGAAGAAACTACGGAATCTACCGACATGACGACAGACGAGATAATCATAACGACAGACCTGAATTTCATCAGAACTGGCGGGATTCAAACAGAGCAGGGCACTTTCGACAACGTGAATTTGTAGAAGCTAGGTCTCCTAATCCCAATAACGACGCACGCCAACAAAGGAATAGACAATGACTCGCACCGCAGGCAGCCACCTGTGCCGGCTGGCTCAGAGAAAAATAACACAGACGCTAACCTTGAGAAAAGATTTAGCATTCCTTATCGACGTACAAAACATGACAACTGCTTTTCAGTTGAAAGTCTGCGTACTAGGAAGAGTACAGGTTTACACCACATTTCTCACGTAAAACCGCTTATTGAAAGATAATCTGCTTTTTAACTTAGTCTTCGCCATAAAATTTTTCACTGTACATTACTAGTATGCATTGTCAGACTTAGAAACTGTTACCATGCAACATTTTGGTTTACTTGAAAATACATTCTGGATTTAAAGTACTATCTGCGAGATACCAGATGACACAGTGGTTAGTTTATGTGACAGCTACACGATTTTATCACGACGCTACTAATGAGCGACAATTTACATTGTTGCTTTTGCGGTGTATCTGTTTTATATCTGCACAGTTTTTCTGAATTATTCTGGAAAGTAAAACATGTTTTAGTAGTAACTTTTGTGGTATAGCTACAATGAGACAGCCTTTTCTGTAGCACAACAATACGTTACATTATAATACTTTCTTGATCACGGTCAGGTACGTAATAACTACGATATCAATACGCAAAGCATTTCACTTTTGTTTATCATGAGGTAAGTGCATTGACTTCTGTAGAACTTAGCTTTCGGAGGACGATAACTGTGACACTTCCACAGGGATTATCTTACAACAAGACGCACAGTTTAGCGCTATGGTACACGTATTTGAGTGATTAATTTTGTACTTAAAACATTTATTTTTTAAAGATATTTGAAGTACAATGATACAAAGGTTTTCTGTGATATATTTCATTCCATTGCTGTAATCTGTAACACCTGAGGGTATAATTACATTAATCCTCAGGGGGGTACACGCTTACTTTGTGTACCATGTGTTTGGCAAGCGCAAGGAGCCCTAGCTAATATGGTATTTGCTTATACAACTTTACACATTGGTACCATATTTCTCTAACACATAAATTACACAGCTACCTGATCATTTAACAGAGAAAGAAACATTTTTTTTACTACGTCAGTGACAGATGTTTACGTAATTACACAGTTGGATAACTTCACACTTACGAAATTGTATGTTGTTTGTACTTTGTGAACTGTTCATATTTTTTTGGAACCATTGTGATACTACACTCCTGGAAATGGAAAAAAGAACACATTGACACCGATGTGTCAGACCCACCATACTTGCTCCGGACACTGCAAGAGGGCTGTACAAGCAATGATCACACGCACGGCACAGCGGGCACACCAGGAACCGCGGTGTTGGCCGTCGAATGGCGCTAGCTGCGCAGCATTTGTGCACCGCCGCCGTCAGTGTCAGCGTTTGCCGTGGCATACGGAGCTCCATTGCAGTCTTTAACACTGGTAGCATGCCGCGACAGCGTGGACGTGAACCGTATGTGCAGTTGACGGACTTTGAGCGAGGGCGTTTAGTGGGCATGCGGGAGGCCGGGTGGACGTACCGCCGAATTGCTCAACACGTGGGGCGTGAGGTCTCCACAGTACATCGATGTTGTCGCCAGTGGTCGGCGGAAGGTGCACGTGCCCGTCGACCTGGGACCGGACCGCAGCGACGCACGGATGCACGCCAAGACCGTAGGATCCTACGCAGTGCCGTAGGGGACCGCACCGCCACTTCCCAGCAAATTAGGGACACTGTTGCTCCTGGGGTATCGGCGAGGACCATTCGCAACCGTCTCCATGAAGCTGGGCTACGGTCCCGCACACCGTTAGGCCGTCTTCCGCTCAGGTCCAAACATCGTGCAGCCCGCCTCCAGTGGTGTCGCGACAGGCGTGAATGGAGGGACGAATGGAGACGTGTCGTCTTCAGCGATGAGAGTCGCTTCTGCCTTGTTGCCAATGATGGTCGTATGCGTGTTTGGCGCCGTGCAGGTGAGCGCCACAATCAGGACTGCATACGACCGAGGCACACAGGGCCAACACCCGGCATCATGGTGTGGGGAGCGATCTCCTACACTGGCCGTACACCACTGGTGATCGTCGAGGGGACACTGAATAGTGCACGGTACATCCAAACCGTCATCAAACCCATCGTTCTACCATTCCTAGACCGGCAACGGAACTTGCTGTTCCAACAGGACAATGCACGTCCGCATGTATCCCGTGCCACCCAACGTGCTCTAGAAGGTGTAAGTCAACTACCCTGGCCAGCAAGATCTCCGGATCTGTCCCCCATTGAGCATGTTTGGGACTGGATGAAGCGTCGTCTCACGTGGTCTGCACGTCCAGCACGAACGCTGGTCCAACGGAGGCGCCAGGTGGAAATGGCATGGCAAGCCGTTCCACAGGACTACATCCAGCATCTCTACGATCGTCTCCATGGGAGAATAGCAGCCTGCATTGCTGCGAAAGGTGGATATACACTGTACTAGTGCCGACATTGTGCATGCTCTGTTGCCTGTGTCTATGTGCCTGTGGTTCTGTCAGTGTGATCATGTGATGTATCTGACCCCAGGAATGTGTCAATAAAGTTTCCCCTTCCTGGGACAATGAATTCACGGTGTTCTTATTTCAATTTCCAGGAGTGTATGAGAGCTTTTAATGATATATTTGGTATGGGATCACGATTTTTAAAGTACGTTTGAGGCAGATGACACTTTTGACACGAGCAGAGAATTTTTTTTTTAGGTTTTGAAATTATTGGTGGAAGCTACGACGACTTTGAGAGTTTACTGAGGTGTTATGATATTATTACGTTGACTATGTGTATTATGCTGTTGCGGTATGTTTATGATCAATAAGCTGATGCTATATGAGTTATTTGAGTATGCTACGTATCTGTTATCATAAAATATTGAAGAAGTGTCGACGAATAAGGTAAGGAATAATGAGTAGTGGTTAGGGACTCACTCTGGTTTGTGAAACAGGTTGTTGGAAACCAAGAATCGTACTTTAAGAGTTATGAAATGTGTGTATATGCGTGAATGTATCACAATGCCGGCGAAAATTTTTTGGACACTGTTATATTTACAGGATTTTGTTTCTACAGATTTGTAACGCAAATTCTTGACCTGTGAAATTTTTTATATGAGACTGCCACTGTAGCAGAAACTGCTGTCGTAAACATTTCAGTAAGAAAGATAAGTGACCTTGACGTAATGCCTGGTGGCGCCCAGCTGCCAGCCGCCTGCAGAAAAAGCCATTAGGTAAAAAAAAAAGAAGCCATTAACCTCGCTTCTGACATTCCTTTGTAGAAAGCATCGCAAATACGACACGCTAATTACTTGGAAACATATCGTACTTTCTGATATTTACTGAAATGCCTAATGAAATGACAAGAAATAGTTTGTCTACACACCTGATTATGACTACTGTCTTTCTAGACGGGAGATTTTTTTACTACTTATGAAATGCCACATGGTTATTGAACGATGTTCTTATGCTTTGCTTTGTACATAGTTGCTTATTTCATTTGAAATCTAGTTTCTAGCGGCACTGCAGCATTGGTTAAAATAAAATTTTATAGATGTACTAATATAAATATTTTCTGTCTACAGATCGACTAAATAATAATTTTTTTCCAAAAAATGAGGGAGCACAAAAAGACATTTACCTTCACAGGAACTGCATTCATAATTTTCTTTTCAAGTACTTGGTAACTTTTTTGGCAGAATAACTTCTTGTGGTGCACCACTTTAATTACTTAGGCATTAAGATGTGAATAGACATTTCCCTTGTCTGCGTTGTTATCTTTAGTGTACTATTTTTTCTGCTTGAGCTATGTCATGTTTAGGTATAAGATATTTCATTTTCTGCTTCTGCTTGCCAGGCATAGTGCTATTAAATTTCACTTTGCATTACTCTGTTAATCTAGTTATGCTACTGATTTATTTTTCTTGTTGCTGCACATTAGCTCATATTAGTTGTAATGTTGCATTGCTTGGTAATTTAGATTTACTGTAGCTTGCTTTGCAAATTTCCATTTTATTTGTCAGTGCTGTTTGTGTTAATTGTTTTGTGCTGCTGCATTGCCTCGTCCCTTAGTTTAGCATCTGAGCTCAGTAGATTTAAGTTAGCTGGGGGGTAGCCTATAAGAGAATGAGTTGCGATGAATTTGAAGAAATGCACTGAGAGGCTATACGAGAAAAGTACAGAAAACAGGTATAGATAGGATTTTTGGAAATAATGAAGAACGAAGGGAGATCTCCGAGAAGTAAAGAAAGTTTTGTTTGCAAAATACTGCAGTAAAACAAACCCTGTCCTTTCCTTGTACTATTCCGCTATATGTTTGTGTAACCTTGGGTATTTATGTTTTTCCTGTATTTATGTGTTTATCTGATAAGACTTATGTTGTAGAATTTTTCTAATACTAAGCTACATTCACTACGATGAGGAATACTGTTATCCTCAAATATAATTGCCATTAATAATATGTTATATACCTTGTAAATATGCTTAGACATTATTTATTCTGTTTTGTTTTAATGCTCATGTGTGAAGTTGATGTTTCAAAATTTATTCTGATCTTTTATGTATCTACTTATCTCATAATTCCTGTAACATTGATGTATATGTTTATTTCTATTCTGTTGTAAAGCCTGTACTACAAATGTTATCTGTATTGTTATGTTCTTTAATGATGTATTTTTTACCTTTGTTATTGTATTCTTATGTTATAAAATTGAAATTGACACCAGTTCATCAAATTAAGTAACTTGTAAGTTGCATTTCACTGCACACGTTTCTGTTGGTAGTAATATATGCACAGTATGTGAGAAATTGGGACTGTTAGTGTTTGCACGTGTGTTGATAATTCAGCAAGGGACTGGATAGCAGCATTGCTGGTTCTAAGGACAGTTCCAAACACTTTGTGAGTGCACAAGTGGTGGTTATGGACTTGCTATATTCTCCGCAAGACTCTTCGATGGTGATTGTGCACCTGCACAGTCGCAACAGATGGCTGCTGGCCGTCTCTACAAGGACTACAGTGGGTCTGCATCTTTGATGACCCACCAATACCATTATTTCTACAAGGACTACAGTGGGTCTACACCTTTGCTGACTCACCAGTACCATTATTTCTACAAGGACTGCAGTGGGTCTGCACCTCTGGTGGCCCACCAATACCACAATCTCTATCAGGACTACAGTGGATCTGCACCTCTGGTGACCTACCAATACCGTAATCTCTACCAGGACTACAGTGGGTCTACTCTGTGATGACCTACCTACCAATACTCTTCAAAATTTCGACTGACTCTGCTGTGGGTTTGCTCTGTTGTGGCCCATGACCTGTCTGCATGTCGAGAGTCAGCACTGTCTTTCCGTTGGAAGGACAACGCTACTTCTTCAAGACTGCATGGAAATCCACTACTTGCGTGTGCATTTTCTTTTACTGCTCAGACTTTGAGAAAAACACTACTATTTTACTGTGATAAACGATCAGGACTGTCTTTATGGACTGTGAGAAAATTTTAGCTTTTGACCAACATTGTATCGATAAGTGTGTGCATTTGATTTCTTTGTTATTGTAATTACGATTATGAAAAATTTTAACAAATATGTATTGCCCAGTGCCCAAAACAATTTGTAAAATTTTTTGTGGTGAGCATGGGGGCTATGTAAGTAGGCTGTTTAGGTTTTTTTATTGGTAATGCCACCTCTGTATGAAAATCACTGGCTGTGCTGTGTGCAGTCTGTGGCTGCTTTGCATTGTTGTAATACTCGCCATTGTAGTGTTAGGCAGCTGGCTGTGAACAGCGCGTAGCGTTGCACAGTTGGAGGTGAGCCGCCAGCAGTGGTGGATGTGGGGAGAGAGATGGCGGAGTTTTGAAATTTGTCATGAACTGCTATATATATTATGACTATTGAGGTAAATACATTGGTTGTTCTCTATCAAAATCTTTCATTTGCTAACTATGCCTATCAGTAGTTAGTGCCTTCAGTACTTTGAATCTTTTATTTAGCTGGCAGTAGTGGCGCTCGCTGTATTGCAGTAGCTTGAGTAGCGAAGATTTTTGTGAGGTAAGTGATTTGTGAAAGGTATAGTTTAATGTTAGTCAGGGCCCATTCTTTTGTAGGGACTATTGAAAGTCAGATTGCGTTGCGCTAAAAAAAAAAAAAAAAAAAAAAAAAAAAAATTGTGTGTCAGTTTAAGCACAGTCGTGTAGAATTGTTCAAAAGGGGACGTTTCAGCTACTATAGAAAATTGTATCCTTTTGAGTGTTATTAACATTTTTAAATATGGTATACGTGAGTGGCATGCAGACGATGTTGCAGGGATGATCGGCGACTCTTAGTCTCTAGAAATTATTCCGTGACAGTGCAAATCCAATGTTATTGTGCGCGTGGTTTACGATATTGAGTTCCTACACCACCTGGTATAGCTGGAGCGTTTTGGTGGAAATACAACAGCAATATCGGACGGTTAGCCCGAAAACCATATTTAAAACTGTTACTATACGCCTCGCAAACATAATTCTGATTTAGCGCATAGTTCTAAGAGTTGCGAAAGTTACTCCAGTATAACAAATCTCAGAGCAATCTCATGTGTGCTGTTACTTGGATGCTGAATGCCGGGTGGTCTTAAGAGCTACAGAGACGCCAGAACAGTCACAAGCCGTAGCTTGGTGTCATACGTTCTCTTACAGCTTCCATGAGGCTTGAACACACACGACGTCGGCGTCATTTTAAAGGCTGTACGACTATCAGAGATTCGTACCTTTACATGTGGAAAGTGGGAAGCTTTACGTGAGGCTTGATCTGGTTAGTCATAAATTAATAATCACAGGGCGATAGATAAGAAATTTAGGCAGCATGATGCATTAAAATGGAAGGAAGAAACGGTTGGCGTGTGTTGCTCTAATAGCAAAATCTCCGGTTCAGTACTAGGTGAGCCAGAAAAACTGCTAATACCTCTACTTCTGCATGCATGTGATGAATCGAGGCATTTTTAAAAATATAATTAGAAAATATAATGCATGCTTTCAGATGCGGCGTACAGCAAAATAATAGAATCACATTTGTTATGTACCTACATACCAGCTCTGCATATATATATTTTTACACACGCCGCTACACCATTATATACAAAGACATCCAGTAAAATTACTAGCTTGCTTATACACCATCACTCATCATAAAAAACTACTGATTTGCGAGCGAGGCAGCGGGTAACAGCTGGTAAATTCACAAACAGCGAAAAGAATTTCAATTTTATCTGCATGTGGGTACTCGTTAAACTCAGAGCTTTGAATAGTATCTGTTAAGCAAGGTAACAGGTCAAGAATTTTTAACTTATGGCTATGTATCAGCTGATGGCCATAATTAACTAAAAGCACATTAAATTCAGAATCCGCCAAATAAATGTAAATACCAACAACTTGAGAGCATTCATTATATTCAGAACATTAACTCTTATCATTTAAAATAGGTCATTGGTCAAGAATCTTTAAGTAACAGCCGTATGATCAGTTGAAGACCAGAATTCAGTTGAAGTTAGTTACATATCATTTGAAAGGTCTGATAGTCACAGCCAAAATTCTACATGGTGGGTAAAATATTCCATACTTGCAGTTAAAACACTTTTATTAAAAAGTCATCACTAGGTTTTGCGTCAATACAGATGCATCTCCAGGTGACAGATTTTTTTTTTTTTACGTAGTCATGGTGGGGCACAGTGGTTGTTTACAGCCAAGTCCGATCGCTGATCGTCAGGATAGAAATAGACAGCACTCTAAAAGTGGTAGTCCATAATTATACCGGTTGGAACTAGAGAGCACCATGCCACAGACAGCACTGGAAGTGTGTACGGCAACCAGCATAAACCTCACTGATGAGTCAGTATTAAGACCCACGTGTGCGAGGTGACATGAGGACGAATCTCGGCCCAAAAGTGTACTGCACATGCTTGAATGTTGTGTGGATTAACAGCTCAACACCTCTTGTGGGATCCTTACTAATATCGGTTCCATTTTTTGGAAAGTCCAACGTAAATTCTTCTTTGTGTAGTTATAGAAGCATTGTTGATCTCTGACGGGAATGTATGAATGCAGAGTCTCACGGCGATAACATTGAATAAAATGTTCTCGGGTTTCCAACCGCGTCAATTGCTTAAAACTACACGAGCTTTCGGCCAAGCACTCCTTGGCAATTGTCAAGTGGTATGGCTGCCGGTGGGCTGTTGGTGCGCCCTTATATACGCTAGCTGTCGGCTGTGACGTCACTGGTGCCTGTGACATTGCCACATATGGGTAAAGTACGGCAAGAGTGATTTTGGTGGTAATTGCATTTTATGAGCTGCAACTTTTGTGAGGGTAATCCAATCACTTGCATTTACCTCTCGTCATGCAGATTGTGTGTATGTTTCCTCCACTATCTTGCTGTTGTGGAAATGTTTCGCGATCTGCTTATTGTGTAATTGCACGTTGGTTCTCTTTGTACAATACCCCTTGGCCGTCATGGTGCCTTGCACGAACTCCGCTGGTCCCCACGGAGGCCCACGTGAATAATGGAGCCCCCGCCAGCTTGGCTGCGACCCGCAGTAAAGGTGTCAAGGAGCTGTTCCCCTCGAAGACGACTGATTTGCGCCTTCCACTAGCACGATGAAGAAGATATTTGGTGTCATCAGACCGTGTAACATGCGAGGTCTGAACATCGTTGCACCTTGGATTCGTCACACATTGAAGACACTTACCATAGCACTCGTCGAACACCCGACAAGTCGTGCACTTTTCGAAATGTTTGTACCAGGTCTCCATGCCATCACAGTCTGTCTGACCTAGGTCAAACCCAGATAGATCGAGCGCCTTCCCCGTTCTACACGCACCGTGCGTGTGTCTGACTAGCAGTCATTCTTCTCCAGGTGACGATGGTATCATCCAGACGGGTTTATATCGATAGTATGTCGGTGATCGTAATGTTCTGCCTGTTCAGTGTAGTACATTAAATGTATTCGCAATTACGAATGAGGACAACCAACAGCTGTAGAATTCAACGACAATGATAATTTGTGCTGGGCCGGGAGTCGAACCCGGATTTCCCGCTTATCGTGAGCGGTCGCCTTATCATTTGGCTATCCGTGCACGAATCGCGGCCAGACCCAAGCTTCCACATGTCGTCAACCGTGTGTCTAAGACCTCTACTCGTACATCCATTATGTATGTTCCCGTACAGGTCGGCCGTTGTACTTGAAAGTCGCTTGCCTGGTATCGGCAGATAAATACGATATTGCAGTGATTGCATTATTCTGATTACCCTGCAAGGTTCCTTTGGACATGCATGCCTGTATGTAGAATAACACAGGCACTGCAATATCGTGTCCTGTGTTGGTATCCGCTACGCCAGTAATCGTCGGAGTGTAGTCTTTGTCTGCTTGTAGTGGTCCACATTGGACTCTGTTCCGATAGACTCTGTTTGATCTGTTTTCCTTTTTACTACTTCAGATTGGTGCAGCAGTACCCGCCAGGGTAGCCGAGAGTGCTAATGCGCTGCTTCCTTGACTCGAATGGGCGCGCCGGCCCCGGATCGAATCCACCTCTAGTATTAACGACGAGGGCCGGTATGCCAGCCTGAGTGTGGTTTTTAGGCGGTTTTCCGCATCTCGATAGGTGAATAGCAGGCTGGTCCCCACGTTCCGCCTCAGTTACACGACTCGCAGGCATATGAAAAGGTTCGCGCAATTACATGGCTTACACTAGATTCAGACAGCTGTGATACACTAATTCTGTCCCGGGGGTTCGGGATGGCGGCAGGAAGGGCACCTGCCGATCCTCTGTAACTAAAACTGTCAACTCAATAGTAACACGGCCGACTCAGCGTTGAAGCGGTATAAACGCCCAAAGAAAGAAAGATTGGTGCAGCAGTGTGACGGGTACGTAAGGTGCAGTCCCTCAGTCTTTGAGCGATGTTGTTTGGCAGCCATTACCGTTGACCAGTCCTTGGATGATGTCGTGTGGCAGACATTGTGACTGATCACTGATCAGTGTATAAGTGATATGCTTTTCGCTATCATTGTGGTTAGTTTCAGTATTGGCCTTTTAGATATGTCTCGTTTGTCTCGTTTGTGTCATTTGTAAGAGTTAATCGATGTTTCTCATCGTGTTAGCTTATCTCCTTTTTCAACAGTGTATATTGGTGCATTAGTGTTTAGTGTAAGCGAGAAGATTGTTTTGAACGCCAAGATCTTTTCTTGTTCGTAGCCTGTTCTAAAATTAGTAAGAAGTTTGGTTTGACTTTTGCTTACATAAGCCTGTGATCATTTGTCTTTTAAATGATGCAGAGGACTGTGATATTTTGTTGAGAGGTTAACTGAAAATGCTTGCAACCATTTGATTACTTTTAAATATTTGTGGTGCTGTTGGCGCCGATATTGCGTAACAAATGGCATGTGTTGATTCGTCTGTGGGATGAAGTGAACTACCGTTGAGCAATGCATGTTGAGTGTGCGCTAAAATGTCTGCGCGAACATGAAACTCTGAACCGTCGTCTACCCAGAGACATGCGCAATGTGTTTTTCTTAGTTTGTCTGTAATGAACAACTGCCATCTTTTTTTTTTTTTTTTGATCACCCTGTATAGGGCGCATCCCAAACATTCGAGCAGTACTCAAGAATAGGCCGGACTAGTGTCCTATATGCCGTCTCTCTTTTTTTGCGGTTGACAACGGAACATCAATCTTGAAGGTATCCAACATTAGTATTAGATACTGAATCTAAGTAGCTGGTTACGCAGCACACTACCAATGCTGTACAGAACATTACGGAATTGTTCTTTCTACATGTCTGCATTAACTTACATTTTCTCACATTTACAGAAAGCTATGTTCCATTACTCATAATAGATATTCTGTCCGACACAGATCCTTCTGCACTCACTCAAAGACGCCGGTTTCCTGTACGCAGCAGCATCATCACAAAACAGCCGCAGACTGTTGCTGACCTCATTCGTCAGATGATTTACGTATATAAAAAATAAAAGCGATCGTATGACAGTTCCCTGGGGCGCTCCTGGCGATACCCTTGTCTCTGATGAATACTCGCCGTCGAGGACAACATACTGGGTTGTGTTATTTAAGAAGTCTTCGGGTCACTCACGTATCTGGAAATTTATTCCATATACACGTACCTTCGTTAACAGTCTGCAGTGGGGCACAGTGTCAAACGATTTCCGGAAATCTAGGAATTTAGAATTTGCCTATTCTCCTTCATCCATGATTCACAGGAAATTATGGTAACCTGAGTTTCGCACGAGCGAAAGCTAATGATCTGAAGTTCCCACCATTGAACTGTGCAAAGTTTAGTGCACCATCGTATAACTGATCTATATTGTCATGGACATTTTTAGAGAATTTCGCGCTGAAGATTTATTTTGAAGTGATTGTTTTTTGCAAGTGTCCTTTAAGGTTCTTTTGGAGAATGAACACTGTTAGTGAAGTGACTGCTACCGTAACATTAAACATCAATAGTAAAACGGTAGGTTGTGCTCAGAAATAAATCTTAAGCAAAAAATTCGATGCGTTGAACGGCATGACAGGTAAGTAAAATGTGGTTCCTCAGTGTTTGAACGATGTTATTTGGCAGACATTAACGTTGGCTAGTCTTCGTTGATATCGCATAGCATTGTACTAGATCAGTGTACGCGGGACGTCATTTTTATTGTCGAATGACCCGCCAGAGACGGCGTCGCCAAACGTATTCTTCGTCTGGTTTCCTAAGACCGAACAAGAGAGCGATACAAACATTGGACATGGGACGGTAGGCTAATCAGTCTAGTGAGTTGTCATCTACACTATGAGAGCAACTGACACTAATTGTAGCTGCTGGACCTCGTGAATCCGTGCACGCAACGGCCTGGTCGGCAGAGTTCAATGCAAATTAACTCAGGAAAGGTGTAACGTACTGAATATTTTTCTTAAAACGTATTTCCCAGCACAAAATGCCCAGCAACAACCTTTCCAGACTGGTTCTGAGCACCCTGTATATATGGAGATTAATCTATGTTATGATCAGCTATGATGAAATCACTCTTACAGTTAAGTTTAAAGTTCAGGTTGTATTTTTATTAATGAACTGAAATTAGTCCAGTCAAACCAGCATGCTCCACTCTCCCACACCCAAGCTCCCTATTCGCACTATCATATGTTGAAATAAACTGCTTACTCACTATATCATTTGTCTGGTAACTTATATAGATCTCATGTACGGCTGTTGTAAAAACACTGCATTAGGGAAGTTCATTTTTCTTTTGATCAGCACCTGATTACATTTTAAACATTCCCTGACCTCCAGCATAGTCGACGAACAGCTTACTAATTACTTAACATCAAATAACCACTTAGATGAAGACCAGTCTGGTATCCAGCAAAATGACTTCAGGACGAGTGCTGTTACAAAAGTGTCTGATGTATTGGAACAAACCCTGAAGTAACAACAGGCAGCTATTATGTGATTGTTGGATTTCAGTGTAGCTTTCAACACTGTCGAATTTGACATTTTCTGGGTGAACTTATAAGCCAAAATTTTTCTTCAGGTGCTGCACAATGTTTCCACTCATACGTTACACCCATTCAACAGTATGTAATGATTCGATCTAAAATGTCACAATGGAGTGATATAGCGTCAAGGGCTCCATACGAATCAGTATTAGAGCTATTACTTTTTTCTCTCTCTGTTAATAACTTGTTAAATACACTCATCCTCTGCAAGTGTCACCTCTACGCTGACGATCTTCAGTGCAAGTCCAACAAGCCTGTGCACAACCATTCATAATGTAAATGCTGATTTACTTGCCTCATCAGAGTGGATGATGAACGTAGGTTTGAAACTTAACACACCTCAAACTCAAGTCGCTCACAGAAGATTTATTACCACGCTTTTATGAGAATCTGTTCCATCTTTAATCCTAAGTCACATTTTCTTCTTCTGCACTGATCACTTAGCGTAGGCTGAACACACAACAGTAGTGCGTAAGAAATTGTCGTCGTCACTCCATCCACTACAGGAATAAAATAGTTAGAAACTAGCTCGTAGAGTCTCTAATAGTCCCCATACTTGACTATGGTGATGCTATTCTTCAAGCACATCATTATGAAAGGTCACACAGCCTAGAACTGGCAACGAATGCTTTTTCACATTTCAATGTATGCTATTTCGACCACATCACTCATGAATACGAACAATTATCATGGCTATGTGCCGATAAGCGCAGAGACTGTCATACTCTATCTCTGCTCTAACGTTTTTCCATCATTAAACTCCCTCTTCTTTATCTTGAATTCGAACACTACAAACTGAATAGCACAGCAGAAATGCGCCTTTTTGACCATGAAAAATCCTCTCTGTACAATGACATAACACTGCCGTGCTATCTAAATAATTTTCTGCTTGAGGAACCCGACTTTGGAACAATCTTCCTCAATATATCAGACAAATTAAGTTCCTGTCAAACTTCAAAAGATATCTAATGGCCCACCTTCTATTACTACAGCCATTTGTCTCATATAGTAGCGTATAAAATGTAGTTGACGGCTGTTGATAGTCACATTCCAAAAATGTTGTGTACTAGTCTTCAGGCCACTCTCTTCTATCCCACTCCGCCTAAACTTTTCACTCACCATAATGGCTGAGATCTTTATTTAAATTCTGTTCCTTCCTAATAGCTACGGTCACTGTCGTTTCAAAGTTCTCGTCTTTTTTTATTCATTCTACTTCTGATACTACTAAACATGGCTTCAAATATGCTAAAAAATATATATTATTCTTACAATTCTTTACTGTTATTATTATACCTGTCGTTTATTGTTGTTTGTTGTGATTCATTGTATCAGAGCCATCACACAGGTCGACATAACGTGCATATTCTCATTTTTATCCTCAATATAATGGATTTGTGGCCTACCGGACATATCACGTCAGAAATAAGCTTGCTTTGGTTGTTTCTTTCATCAGCCTGCTTTCTTAGCTTCACAATAGCTACATTATGCTTTCGTCTCCGTAGTTTAGGGATATTTATGTTGTGGAACAATTATTAAAACGACTCAGATATTTCTGTAGTAAAGTACTTTCTTTCGACGTTTCTAACAACATGTAAATTAAAGAGCCCGTTGGGTTTTAGAAAGCCTGTGCAGCCAGCCACTAAAGGACTGTCTGTTTACGATTAGCCAGCATGTCCAGGGTATCTAGACTGCTGTTACCATTTACGATTCACTGTTTTCTAGCCTGCATGAAGGCTCCTTCAGTGCACTCCTTTCACATGACTAAAGCACATAACTATACTTGGATTGAATGGATACTTGAGAGGTACATAGATACGAACGAAAGATTGCGTCAGCCTGCATTCTACTTAGTGTGTCTACTGAGATGTGCTGCCTATTGTGTCTTGTCTTAGATAATATTCTGCAACTATTGAATTTTATCTTTGCCGGCAGATGTCTGTGTTGCTTCTCCTGGCGGTGCCGTTTCTGACGGACGATGCTTCCTGGCACAAAGTGGGCTGCGTTCTGCCGCCTGAATCCACAGAAGAGTTCCACTTCACTACCGTAAGTGCTCGAGATGAAGTGGTATACCATGATACACACTCTCTATTCTCGGCTCCTTAATGAGTCAGACTTTTCGAATTAGTAAACTTGCTCGTCTTACCTAACGTATCCTAATTTAACATTGTCTGCTGTACAGAGAGAAATGTTATTTAATACACTACTGGCCATTAAAATTGGTACACCAAGAAGAAATGCAGATGATAAACGGGTATTCATTGGACAAATATATTACACTAGAACTGACATGTGATTACATTTTCACGCAATTTGGGTACATAGATCCTGAGAAATCAGTACCCAGATCAACCACCTCTGGCCGTAATAACGGCATTGATACGCCTGCGCATTGAGTCAAACACAGCTTGGATGGTGTGTACAGGTACAGCTGCCCATGCAGCTTCAACACGATACAACAGTTCATCAAGAGTAGTGACTGGCGTATTGTGACGAGCCAGTTGCTCGGACACCATTGAACAGACGTTTTCAATTGGTGAGAGATCTGGAGAATGTGCTGACCAGGGCAGCAGTCGAACATTTTCTGTATCCAGAAAGGCCCGTATAGGACCTGCAACATGCGGTCGTGCATTATCCTGCTGAAATGTAGGGTTTCGCAGGTATCGTATGAAGGGTAGAGCCACGGGTCGTAACACATCTGAAATGTAGCGTCCACTGTTCTAGGTGCCGTCAAAGTGAACAACAGGTGACCGAGACGTGTAACCAATGGCACCCCATACCATCACGCCGGGTGATACGCCAGTATGGCGATGACGAATACACGCTTCCAATGTGCGTTCACCGCGATGTCACCAAACACGGATGCGACCATCATGATGCTGAAAACAGAACCTGGATTCATCCGAAATTTTGACGTTTTGCCATTCGTGCACCCAGGATCGTCGTTGAGTACACCATCGCAGGCGTTCCTGTTTGTGATTTAGCGTGCACCGTTCCCTTTGGATCCCTACGTAATTCGGTGCTCTCCGATACACACGATCGAGCAGCGGAAGAGTGGTACTCAAGCGTCAACTTTAGGTTACAATATCTCCGGATGTAATTAACATTTTACAATGCAACAAACGGCACTGATTACGTATTTGTTTATATGTTCAGATGTGCTGATAGTCCATGCTGCTGCAAACGTTGTCGAACTGTTCCTGCAGATGGTTGTCTTGCAAACGTCCCCATCTGTTAAGTCAGGGATCGAGACGTGACTGCACGATCCGCTACAGCCATGCGGATAAGATGCCTGTCATCTCGACTGCTAGTGATACGAGGCCGATTCCATATTCTGCTAACAGTCACTGGATCTCGACCAACGCGAGCTGCAATGTCGCGATACGATAAACCGCAATCGCGATAGGCTACAATCTGACCTTTACCAAAGTCGGAAACGCGATGGCACGTTTTCTTCTCTTTACACGAGGCATCACAACAACGTTTCACCAGGAAACGCCGGTCAACTGCTGTTTGTGTATGAGAAATCTGTTGGTTACTTTCCTCGTGTCAGCACGTTGTAGGTGTCGCCACCGGAGCCTACCTTGTGTGAATGCTCTGAAAAGCTAATCATTTGCATATCACATCATCTTCTTCCTGTCGGTTAAATTTCGCGTCTGTAACACATCTTCGGGGTGTAGCAATTTTAATGGCCAGTAGTGTATTTATGTGTAGAGACAATAGTATGTAATCCATTGGCGGGAAAACGTAACCGAAGAAAAGTTCGTTATTAGAAAAAGGTGTTCTATAAGTGTTTCAGAAAGATTCAACCTATTTCACTGGACTGTATCTTCTCGATGGATGAAGATAGAAACTAGGGATGAATGTGAAGTTGCGCTCACCCTGGTGCCATCTGCAAGTTGCCGGTTTATGTGTTTTTGCTGGTACCGGTCTCCGTGGTGTAGATAGCTCGCTCTCTCGCTTGTTTACTATCCAATGTGTGTTGCGATAACACTGCAAAAGGATAAAAAGGACAGACGTGAGTGGGGCTCGCTCTCTGACGGTTTCGTACAAACTTAATTATGTATATAGATGATTATGATAATAATAATAATAATTATTATTATTATTATTATTATAATAAACCCCGTGGAGGCCCGGGAAAACAATAGGCCTTCGGTATGTTCTGCCAGTCGTAAAAGGCGACGAAAAGAACAAACCACTAATAGGGCTAACCCCCCTTTCAGTGTGATTAGTTGGTTCAGGACAGAACTAATGAAGCCTCGGACAAGCGCTGTCATGGTCGGGGATGACACTTGAACCCTATTCCCATCAACAATGGTAACGACACTGCTAGCCACACGGAAAATGATTTAAATCCAAATAGAGGTGTTTTGCAGGATATACTTCCTGCAATCACTCTAGAAGGAAAACAAAGACGATGAGATGGTCAGATGAAGTTAACCGACACCTCATGTTCTGTTATTACCAAGCAACAAACTTAGGAACCAACACAACTGGATACATATCACAAGTATACACAACATTTATTACCAGATACCCAGAATTAAAATTTTTAACAGAACAACGACTAGATGATCAGATCCGTGTAATAATCAAAAATAACAGGATACCCCAGTCAGAATTAGAAAACATCAAACAACAAGTACAACAAATACTGGAACAAAATAATGTGCAATCAGAAGAAGAAGAAGAAAATACAGTAATGGACTCAAACATCCCAGAACAAACAAACAAAGAACAACATGCATCAATTAAACAATCAGAGGAAAACGAAATCTTAAGACAGCCACCAGAACAAGCACACGTAGAACATGAAGTGACACACGTTAGATACAGAAGAAAAGTTTCAGCTAACTTTTATAGAATATAAAGACACAAATACAGACATTGGACCATTCTTGCATAGAACCCCAAATAACCCACAAGTCGAAACAACAGTAACAACTATCAACACAATCATACACAACAAAATAAATGAAAATACAACTATGGAAGAGTTACAACTACTGGTTTATATAGGAGCACTCACTACACTAAATATACACACTAGGCAGAGATCAGAACAAACCAACACACAGAAGAAACCCACAAAACCAGCATGGCAACACAGGCTACAGATCAGAATAGAAAAACTGAGAAAAGACATCGGACAGGTAACACAATTTATAAGAAATGAAATATCAGACAAAAAACGAAAAAGGGTAGGTAAAATCACACAAGAAGCGATAGAGCAATTAAATGAAAAGATGCAGAAATTAGAAGCATTAGCCAAACGACTTAGAAGATACAAAAAAAGTGAAAATAGAAGGAAACAAAACCAAACATTCAACACAAACCAAAAGAAATTTTATCAGACAATAGATAACGCACACATTAAAATAGACAATCCACCAAACATAACAGACATGGAATACTTCTGGAGCAACATATGGTCAAACCCAGTACAACATAACAGACATGCACGATGGATACAAGCAGAAACAGACACATACAACAAGATGATACCACAAATGCCTGAAAGTGATAATTTTGCAACATGAAGTCACCCGAGCAATTAATTCTACGTAAAATTGGAAAGTCCCTGGAAAAGATAAAATAGCAAATTTCTGGCTAAAGAAGTTCACCTCAACACACTCATATATAACTAAATTAATTAACAGTTACATTGCAGACCCATACACATTCCCTGATACACTTACACATGGAATAACTTATCTGAAACTTAAAGATCAAGCAGACACAGCAAACCCAGCAAAATATCGCCCCATAACATAACTACCAACAATATACAAAATATTAACTTCAGTCATTACACAGAAATTAATGACACATACAACACAGAACAAAATTATAAATGAAGAACAAAAAGACTGTTGCAAAGGAGTACGAGGGTGTAAAGAGCAACTGATAATAGTTGCAGAGGTGACATATCAAGCTAAAACTAAATAAAGGTCGCTACACTATTCATACATTGATTACCAAAAAGCTTTTGATAGTGTACCCCACTCATGGTTACTACAAATATTGGAAATATACAAAGTAGATCCTAAATTGATACAGTTCCTAAACATAGTAATGAAAAATTGGAAAACCACACTTAATATCCAAACAAATTCAAATAATATCACATCACAGGCAATACAGAATAAGCTTGGAATATACCAAGGAGACTCATTAAGACCTTTCTGTTTCTGCCTTGCTCTGAACTCACTATCCAACATGCTAAATAATACAAATTATGGATACAATATTACTGGAACATACCCACACAAAATCACAGATTTGCCATACATGGATGATCTAAAACTACTGGCAGCAACAAATCAACAACTCAACCAATTACTAAATATAACAGAAGTGTTCAGCAATGACATAAATATGGCTTTTGGAACAGACAAATGTAAGAAAAATAGCATAGTCAAGGGAAAACACACTAAACAAGAAAATTACATATTGGATAACCACAGCGACTCCATAGACGCGATGGAAAAAACAGGTGCCTATAAATATCTAGGGTGCAGACAAAAAATAGGAATAGATAATTCACATATTAAAGAAGAACTAAAAGAAAAATATAGACAAAGACTAACAAAAATACTGAAAACAGAATTGACAGCAAGAAACAAGACAAAAGCTATAAATACCTATGCTATACCAATATTGACCTACTCATTTGGAGTAGTGAAATGGAGTAACACAGACCTAGAAGCACTCAATACACTTACACGATCACAATGCCACAAATATAGAATACATCACATACATTCAGCAACTGAAAGATTCACATTAAGCAGAAAGGAAGGAGGAAGGGGATTTATCGACATAAGAAACCTGCATTATGGACAGGTAGACAATTTAAGAAAATTCTTTCTAGAACGAGCAGAAACTAGCAAAATACACAAAGCAATCACCCATATAAATACATCGGCTACACCACTGCAATTTCATAACCACTTCTACAACCCTTTAGTTCACATAACATCAACAGATACGAAGAAAGTAAATTGGTAAAAGAAAACACTACATTGCAAGCACGCGTATCATCTAACGCAGCCACACATCGATCAAGACGTATCCAACACATGGCTACGAAAAGGCACTATATACAGTGAGACGGAAGGATTCATGATTGCAATACAGGATCAAACAATAAACACGAGATATTACAGCAAGCATATTATTAAAGATCCCAATACTACAACAGATAAATGCAGACTTTGCAAACAACAAATAGAAACAGTAGATCACATCACAAGCGGATGTAAAATACTAGCAAATACAGAATACCCCAGAAGACATGACAATATAGCAAAAATAATACATCAACAACTTGCCATACAACATAAACTAATAAAACAACACGTTCCCACATACAAGTATGCACCACAAAATGTACTGGAGAATGATGAATACAAATTAAACTGGAACAGAACCATTATAACAGATAAAACAACACCACATAACAAACCAGACATCATACTCATTAATAAAAAGAAGAAATTAACACAACTAATTGAAATATCCATACCCAATACAACAAATATACAGAAGAAAATAGGAGAAAAAATTGAAAAATACATCCAACTGGTTGAGGCAGTCAAGGACATGTGGCATCAGGATAAAGTTGATATTATACCAATTATACTATCAACTACAAGAGTCATACCACACAATATCCACCAGTACATCAACACAATACAGCTACATCCAAACTTATATATACAACTACAGAAATCTGTAATTATTGATACATGTTCAATTACCCGAAAGTTCCTAAATGCAATGTAACATATACCGTACAGTTAAAAGGAAGTCACGCTTGATCAAGGCCCGCGTCACTTTCCATTTTTGACCAGACATAACGTCTGAGAAGAGAAAGAATAATAATAATAATAATAATAATAATGAAGGCGGAGGAGGAAGGTGTAGGGAAGCAGCCTACTCACGCTGTAGTAAATTCACGTCAGTTTCCATTGTGTGCCAGCCAGTCTGCTGTAACTAGCTCTGACGTAATAAATGTTGCGCAATACCTTAAAAATCAAGCAAATGTCCTAAAACTTTTCTAGCATGTCAGAAGTAATACCAAATTAATGTGTGTTGAATATCAGTTCGATAACTTAAGCCATTTCCGAGATTTGGACGTTTTCTGTAAAAATCATTGGCGCAACAGAAAAGAGCTAGAGACTTCAAAATTTATATTTAGATTCATCTTTCATAATGATTTAATAAAAACAGTACTTTGGATTTCACAAATTAAGATTTTAGTGGAGATTCATGATTTTCTGGTTTTCGTCTCAAAACTGAAGGAAGCAAGATAGATTAAGTAGGCTAGTAAATAAGGCTAGGATGTTTAGACTTAAATAGGTTGGAGGTCCGCTATGACTATGAAGATGTGAAAAGTTTCTTTTGAATGCCTATAAAATTATAGCGATAGCGGATCTCAAAAGGACAGTTCAGAGCTCATCTGCTGCGTGCAGGGTAATTAAATTAATTCTCTCGCCCAAAATATTTAAGTTAGCCACGTCAAAATTTTATTATCAATACTTAACTGCGTGCTGAATGCACAGTTAAATTAAGAGCTTCATCGGCCATCAGCAAAAGAAGCTATTATTTATTATGTAACTTGAAGTGGTGCGTTACTAGCCCAGCGACTAGTTGGGAGAGCCAATTTGATCAGGCGTTCCCTTAGCCGTCCGCACCGCGGCTTTATATATAAGAGCACTGCGCGAGGAAGGAAGGCCCCAGTTCTCTCCAGACGCTGAATAACACGCCATCTGTGTCGGCAGTCGCGTCGCGTCGGTATCACTGCGACAAACAGCCTCGGGTGCCGTATTCAGTTACTAGAGATACGCGTAACCATGAAATCATTTCAAGTGAAGTGTTAATTCTCGGATGATTTTCATTATCTAGCTTCAGTTTGCGTATTGTCGTATTTTCACGTGCCGTCGCGGGACAGACATTCTACCAATAATTTAGCGTGGCGTTTGATGAAGTATTCTCATCAAATTATGGCGAGCATTCTTTTTAACATTTAATTCGGACATTTATAGTTGCATCAGCGCATTAGACTCTGAACTGCTCTGTTAGTTAGGTTGTAGGGATACTTGTGTTTTTATTTGTTATTTTGAGAATATACTCTGCTATTTTGGAAAATCGTTTTTGATTAGAAATCCCGGACAATCTCCTAATTCCTCAGAGCTATAAGCTGCAGCTATAATGGGACTCTCAGATGAAGTGGGCACTAGGAACTCCAATTACAGGCTTCATGTTTTGTTAAATCACTTTCTGGGGGCTAAAAAGGAATTAGAGAGCCAGTGTTGAGAACGGCGAAAGACAGCATTAACAACATTCTAAAAACCAGAAACTGATTCAACAAACAAACATTTGTACAGTCATCATAGTAAATCAATTTAACTCGCCGCCCCACATATGGTGCATCGGCCGGGAAATCAACTAAGTGAAAGTGATTTTTAACTATTCGGATTCGCGAGTGTAATGCGACATGCAGCTGAGTAATAGAACAGTGAATATGTTACGTGTGCATGTGGACGACGCAATTGGATTAACAACGCATCTGGATTCACGGAGCTGGCACTGAGTCTAGCGGTGCTGCCGGCATCGCGAGTAGCCAGTTTCGCCACACCGCAGTCGTCAGCCGCAGCAGCCGGAGCCGCGCCTGTAGTTACAGGCCACGCAAACACACAACAGCCGTTGGAGTGCCGTCTGCAGTTCAACGTGCCACGTCGCCTCAGTAGTCCTGGTACGCCGCACTGACAACGTCAGGCAGAAGGAACTAAGTTAAGTGAAAAGCTGTTAAAAATTTTACTAACCTGCACTAAAAGACTGTCGGCGATGGAACCGCCAAAAGAAACTGAGTTTAAACTTAAATTAGAACCTATGTTTGTTGAGGGAACTGTAAATTCAGACAACGTTTCAAGTATAAACATGCATGAAAGTAGTAATGTTAAAGTGAAATATGAAGTATTGTCTCCTGACAGTAGTGTGGGAAGGGGCAATGATTCAATAATAGAGACCCCTGTAGTAAAACAGAAACCAGAAATTGTTAATTTATTGGATGATAGTTTCTCTCATGAATTAAAAATGAAACAGTCATCAGAGATAGTAGAATTTAAACAGGAGAAGTTAGATATGACTAATCAATCAGAAGTTTCGTTTGGTTTTGATGATTCTGGTATTGGAGCTAGTTTTTCGTCACCTGAGTGTGACAAAAAGCCAGCTAGTGAGCAACCCAAAGATACTGGGGCTGTTGATTTAAATGTTATATTACAAGCAATAGCTGCCAGTAATGCACAAATGACAGCTGAATTAAAGTCTGAAATGGTGGCCAGTCAAACAAATTTTAATAAACGATTTGAGGCAATGGACAATAATTTAGAATCCAATAATGCTGAATTAAAGTCTGAAATAAGTGAACAGGTCAAAAGCAGTAATGCAAAAATGTCAGCCAGTAATGCTAGAATGACAGCTGAATTAAAATCTGATATAATTGAGGTAAATAACAGTATTGTGACCAGTCAAACTAATTTTAATAAACGATTGGAGGTAATGGACGATACCTTCAAGGCTGGTTGAAATAAGTTGAAAGAGGATCTAGACAGTTTGAATTGTAAAATTGATTACAATCATGAGGATATTAAGAAAAAGGTTGCTCAACAGTTTTCTGAAATGTATAAAACAGGAAAATCCGAAGTTGCTGAGGTTCGCAAAGACTTCCAAATGGAAGATGCGAAGCTGGAGCACAAGTTAACAGAAAAGATCGAGGCGGAATCTGAACTGTGCTCAGATAGATTTAAAGATGTTAATATAAAAGTAAACGTATGTCAAGCAGACGTAGATGCAATCAAAACTGAGACTACTCATATTATACAAAGAGTAGATAATGTTGAAATGAAAGTAGAAAATATCAGTACTAACATTGCTAACATTGAGAGTAAAGTAGCTTCAGTAACTTCTGGTAATGGTAATATACAACAAGTTGTAGCTGCAAACGCCGCTTTTATCGGGTGTCGGCAGTTCTTGCGGTTTGATCCAGATAAAAATATCCACCCGCTAGATTTCTGGAACGATTTTGAAGATGTGATTCCACCAACTTGGTCTGAACGAGAGAAAATCTCATTTATTAGAAGCCATTTAGCAGGTGACGCCATGCGTTGGTCAGCTGATGTTATGTTGAAATGTAAAACATTAGCGGAGTTTAAAACAGCTTTCATTAATGAGTATTGGTCTAGCAATAAGCAGAATGAAGTGTTAAGAGAATTTTGGAGTGGAAAACGCTTCAATGCAGGCAAGGAATCAATTAAAGAGTTTGCTAGGTCACGGATTTCACGTTTGTCACATTTGGACGAAAAGCTGAAACCTGAAATGATAATACTGGGTCTTGAAGCCAAACTGCCATGGTACTGGCAAACTAGAATTATATCTGCCCCTAGAGACAATCTTGATCGTTTCATTGAATATTTGGAACGTGGAGAACGTGTTGCTGCCAATGAGGAGCAAGCACGTAATAACAGAAATGCCAATAACAATAATAGTAATTTTCGGAACGAGCAAAATGGCAATGTAAACATCAGAACAGTAGGTGTTCGCCATCCTAAGGGAGGTAGGAATTGGGGAAATAATTATCAGGACCAACAATGGCGTCCAAGGGATAATAATTTTGTTCCAAACAGAAATATGCATGTAAACAACAGTACGGAAAGCAATGCTATGCCAGCTAACTATAATGAAACTAAAGGAAACAGCAGTAGGCCGAGGCAGGAAAACTAGTTCCCGTCTATGAGGACACTGGCGCTCACCAGGCGGTTACTTTTCCTAAGCCAGTAGTTAAGGGAATTGGTAAGACAGATCAGAATACTCAAACTGAACATGTGGATGAAGAGTCGGTAGCACCTGAGGATACAACAGAAATATTAGATCACTCACAGTATTTGATAGATACCGTGTTAGAGACGCTTTCTAAGTGGGAAGAGAAAGAGAAGGCGCAGCTGAGTAATGATAGGGAAGAGCTACAAAATATTGAATTGTCAGGTGAAGAAGCAGAAGAAATTCATGCTTATATTTACGATGAAGATGATGTGCTCTTATCTAAAGTGCCTGTGCAGGATGTTGATAATGTACTAATAGATTTAGGACAGGAGATAAGTGAGGATGTAGAGGGTAGGCTGTTGAGGGTCGATGAACCCAGTAGCTGTGACCAGTTGTCACTTGAGAAGGAAACCGACGATAATAGTAAAAGTGGTTTAGCTGTAACTAGTGTTATGCCTGGTCTGGAGGCGCAGAATCGCTCAGACTACAGTAATTTGGGTTATGTTCAGCAAACTAAATGTAATGAAGTCGTGCGGTGTTTCGATTTAAAATTAATAGACCGACTGGAAAAGGCAGCTGAAAATGTAATTCAGGAAACCCCTACACACTGTGACCTAAATATAATGAAGATAGATGTTGATCACTTTAGTTGGAGACAAATCCAAAAGGAACTATTAGAAGAATTTGAGGAACCACCTGTACAACCTAGAATAAGCCACCCTATAATAATAGAGAATATGTTGGGTATCAATGTACGTTGTCTCTTAGACAGTGGAAGTGAGGTAAGTGCAATATCTCAGTCCTTCCTTGATGCATTACCGGGTAAAGACAAGCTTACAGTAATAAAGGTATCAGGACTAAGAATAATTGGTGCTACTGGCAAGGTGTCAAAAACAGTAAAGCAAGAAGCTTTGCTGCCCTTTAACATTAATGGTAATGTAATTGATCATCCATGTTTAATTGTAAACAATCTCAGTATTGAGGTTTTAATTGGCATAGATTTCTTGTCAAAATATCAGAGTGTTGTTGACTTTGAAAGAAGCCAGTTAAAAATGGTCTTGCCAATAACCGGAGTAATTACAGTCCCTTTTAGTGATAAACATGTAGTAACTGATGATGTAACTTGGGAGCTGCCTATACGAGTTCTGAAAAATGGGAGATATTGGGACGAAGGTGTTAATGTTAGTAACAGTAAGCTAAACACAGAAGAAGAAGAAGCAATTATTTTAGACAAACTAGAAGCTAAATTGCACGAAATCAATAAAATTTCCGCCAATCAGAAGGAAGAACTGATACAGGTTCTAAAAAGGTATCATAAAGTATTTTCAGATCGACGTGGCGTGTTCATAGGCAGCCAATGAATGCTGTAGGGAGGAGGTTGTTCTGTAACCTCTACACAGTGTGGCAGCTGTGCAGTCCCAGCTGTGTGAGATCTTCTTTCCTTTTCAGGTCTCACTCATTCTTCATCTTTCCTGTCCCCAAAAATTTCGACCTCTTCTTTCCAACACAAAATTTTCCGTTATGACTTCAAGTACAGCATTAAACCAATGAATGCTGTAGGGAGGAGGTTGTTCTGTAACCTCTACACAGTGTGGCAGCTGTGCAGTCCCAGCTGTGTGAGATCTTCTTTCCCGTTTCAGGTCTCACTCATTCTTCATCTTTCCTATCTACAAAAATTTGATCTCTTCTTTCCAAAACTAAAATTTTCCGGTATGACTATTAAGCCAGCATTCAACTAATGAATGCTGTAGGGAGGAGGTTGTTCTGTAACCTCTACACAGTGTGGCAGCTGTGCAGTCCCAGCTGTGTGAGATCTTCTTTCCCTTTCAGGTCTCACTCATTCTTCATCTTTCCTGTCCCCAAAAATTTCGACCTCTTCTTCCAACACAAAAAAATTTCCGTCATGGCTATCCAGCCATGTGTTCTGTAATTATTCTATCCACCGATAAGTGAAGAAAAATACCTAATGTGACAAACCTAATAGTGACAAACAATAGAGAAGTATGACGTAATTAAGATACAAATGTATTTGAGTAACAAGTATGTATAGAACCCTGGTAATATAGTAAGTACAAAGTGTTTATTTATTGGAAATGGTCCCACAATAATATTTTAAGAAAGATGTACAAATTCATGTACAAGCAGGATCTGAAGTGGTAGTGAAACCTAGTGTATGCATTAGAGCTAACTAAGAAATAGTAAAAGAGATTGCTTAGTGTTACGAAAAATATGCAGATAAGTTGTAAGATTAAACTCACCTGGTGTAGCAAGGAAAGGCAGTGTAATAGAATTGAGCAGTGTTTGTGGTTGAGACGTGAAGGACACGTCCCTGAAGTATTTATAAGGTTGGAGCTGGCCATTATTTTGGTGTAGTGTGTGACAGGATACACCTACACGTATTGAGGTTATGAGTTGGAGGCGTGAATGCGACCATAGGTACCCTTATGTTAGATGAGACAGAGCAGCTCATGGTGTCCTATAGGTTTAAGGAAATTAGCATTACGCACGTCCATAATTACTTGATGCATTTTAGTGGTAGGTCTGAGAGAGACTACCTGTGGTTTCAGCGCCCGATCGAGTGGAAATGGATTGCCACGTGAGCAGACTGATCAGCTGCAATACACTAAAGATATGAAATAAATGTGCTATCCTATGCTTTAAATATTAATAGAGTGAGTGTTAAATAAATAATACACTAAGCAAAGTAAATTGAATAACATACTGACAGACGTGAAACATTATTTTAGCACAGCATAAATACACAATTGCAGATGTGGAACTGACACAACAGCGGAGGACCAATAAGTGGATTTAGTAGTCAACTAAACGTAGTGTGTTTTGAACACTCAGAACTGTACTATTACCAAAAGTTACTCACATGTACAAAGAAGCTGAGACAACAACCACTAATCATACTCATACTATCTCTAAGAATAAGGTAATAAAAGATGAGTCAGTTAAGTGCATAAAATACAAATGTATCAAGAATGTACCGAGCATTGGTTCAGTGTTCCGACCCATAAATGATAAATTCAGATTACATAAGATTTATGATTGTATGCCTTGAGCATAAATTTTCTCTAGTACGTGACTAACGGCGTTTTGAGCCATTTGTTTAACGATTTTATGACAATTAAGTAACCGGGAGAGTAATACTGAAAAAGGTTCTGTTAACTTTGTTCCAGCAAAATATTGAAGGATAAAATGTATATATCCCCATTTCATTGTGACCCACCCTTAGATATTAAGTGAACAGAGTCTGAGGCACTCTTTTTGTTTGTTCTACAGGACAAACCAGATAATGGCAGCCTGGTAGCTGCGTGAAAGCGTGGAGTGACTTGGACACAACTCACAGTGACCCCTCCCCTTTCCCCATGTAATTTAGAGTGAACGAGAAGGACGCACACCATAGCAACTTCCCTCCTCTACCCTTGTGAATGGAAGTGTAGAACGCCAGCCAAAGCGGCTACAACCACGTGTGTAAAATTTAGTTGTGAACTTTTCTTTCAGGTTTAGAAAAGACTGCTAAGAGATAATCATCTGTTTATGTATCATGTTATTTTCTTTGAATTTGTGTATGTAAAAATGTATTTAATGTATCTAATGGATCTAAGATTTTCATAATTTTTCAATTTGTATGTGTTTGTTTGTCTAAGGCAATATGTATGCCAAAATATTTCATTTACTTTGCTTAAAATTTTGAGTAATAATATTAAGAGGCAGTGAACATGCCCACAATTTAAATAATTAATGTAGGTAATCAGTTTTCTTTTACTGTTTCTACATGTGTACATTTCAATTTTGATTTTTCATAGGGAGTTAAACTGTATTCTTGCTTCCCTTTTTGTAATTAATTTTTTTTTTCATTCATTAACATTCATAAACAAAAAAATTAAGTAGAGGGTGATGTAGGGAAGCAGCCTACTCACGCTGTAGTAAATTCACATCAGTTTCCATTGTGTGCCAGCCAGTCTGCTGTAACTAGCTCTGACGTAATAAATGTTGCGCAATACCTTAAAAATCAAGCAAATGTCCTAAAACTTTTCTAGCATGTCAGAAGTAATACCAAATTAATGTGTGTTGAATATCAGTTCGATAACTTAAGCCATTTCCGAGATTTGGACGTTTTCTGTAAAAATCATTGGCGCAACAGAAAAGAGCTAGAGACTTCAAAATTTATATTTAGATTCATCTTTCATAATGATTTAATGAAAACAGTACTTTGGATTTCACAAATTAAGATTTTAGTGGAGATTCATGATTTTCTGGTTTTCGTCTCAAAACTGAAGGAAGCAAGATAGATTAAGTAGGCTAGTAAATAAGGCGAGGATGTTTAGACTTAAATAGGTTGGAGGTCCGCTATGACTATGAAGATGTGAAAAGTTTCTTTTGAATGCCTATAAAATTATAGCGATAGCCCTGCGTGCAGGGTAATTAAATTAATTCTCTCGCCCAAAATATTTAAGTTAGCCACGTCAAAATTTTATTATCAATACTTAACTGCGTGCTGAATGCACAGTTAAATTAAGAGCTTCATCGGCCATCAGCAAAAGAAGCTATTATTTATTATGTAACTTGAAGTGGTGCGTTACTAGCCCAGCGGCTAGTCGGGAGAGCCGATTTGATCAGGCGTTCCCTTAGCCGTCCGCACCGCGGCTTTATATATAAGAGCACTGCGCGAGGAAGGAAGGCCCCAGTTCTCTCCAGACGCTGAATAACACGCCATCTGTGTCGGCAGTCGCGTCGCGTCGGTATCACTGCGACAAACAGCCTCGGGTGCCGTATTCAGTTACTAGAGATACGCGTAACCATGAAATCATTTCAAGTGAAGTGTTAATTCTCGGATGATTTTCATTATCTAGCTTCAGTTTGCGTATTGTCGTATTTTCACGTGCCGTCGCGGGACAGACATTCTACCAATAATTTAGCGTGGCGTTTGATGAAGTATTCTCATCAAATTATGGCGAGCATTCTTTTTAACATTTAATTCGGACATTTATAGTTGCATCAGCGCATTAGACTCTGAACTGCTCTGTTAGTTAGGTTGTAGGGATACTTGTGTTTTTATTTGTGATTTTGAGAATATACTCTGCTATTTTGGAAAATCGTTTTTGATTAGAAATCCCGGACAATCTCCTAATTCCTCAGAGCTATAAGCTGCAGCTATAATGGGACTCTCAGATGAAGTGGGCACTAGGAACTCCAATTACAGGCTTCATGTTTTGTTAAATCACTTTCTGGGGGCTAAAAAGGAATTAGAGAGCCAGTGTTGAGAACGGCGAAAGACAGCATTTACAACATTCTAAAAACCAGAAACTGATTCAACAAACAAACATTTGTACAGTCATCATAGTAAATCAATTTAAACTCGCCGCCCCACAAAGGGATTAGTTTTTAACGTAATATTAAACCTTTTGTTGATAATTCCAGACTCATCTTCTTACGAGTGGAAGAACGTTCAGAGAGGTCACTTGAAATCTTGGAAGATTAAATTAGAAATGGGTATTGAAACCTACGTGTTCTACAGAAATTAAAGCGTGAACAAAGAACTAACAATTCCAATAGCAGGTCATAACACGGAAAGAAAGCTGGTTCTCCGTAATCTGAAAGGCCGTGTAATTTACAATCACGTAATAGTAGTGCAAATGGCAAAGCCAGTGGCAGATTCAGCATAATCCAGAGAAAAGTCGGTTCACTGTGCCCATCTCACTATCACAAGACGTAGTGTCCATAACACAAAACAAATCGATACTTTCAGTCATCACGACAGCAGGAAGAAACGTTACTATGTGCTGTGTCCGTAAAGCTTCCAAACAGAAATATGCCACGCTGTGTTGCTGTTGGCCTGAGCCTGCCAAAGCTTGTTCGTCCCTTCAAGATATGCCTCGCAGTTCCTACGAAAAAATACACTGTACTAGTAAATACACCATCTGATCAAAAGTATCCGGACACCTAGCTGAAAATGACTTACAAGTTCGTGGCGCTTTCCATTGGTAATGCTGGAATTCAGTATGGTACCGGCCCACCCTTAGCCTTGACCACAGCTTTCACTCTCGCAGGCATACGTTCAGTCAGGTGCTGGAAGGTTTCTTGGAGAATGGCAGCCCATTCTTCACGGAGTGCTGCATTGAGGAGAGAGATCGATGTCGATTGTCGATCTGTTAGGTCTGGCACCAGGTCGGTATCGCAAAACATCCCAGAGGTGTTCTATAGGATTAAGGTCTGAACTGTGTGCAGGCCAGTGCATTACAAGGATGTTACTGTCGTGCAACTCCTCCGCCACAGGCCGTGCATTATGAACAGGTGCTCGATCGTGTTGAAGGATGCATTCGCCATCACCGAATTGCTCTTCAACAGTGGGAAGCAAGAAAGTACTTAAAACATCAATGTAGGCCTGTGCTGTGATGGTGCGACGCAAAAGAGCAACGTATGCAAGTCCCCTCCATGAAAAACACGACCACACCATAACGCCACCGCCCACGAATTTTACTGTTCGCACTACACACGCTGGCAGATGGCGTTCACCGGATATTCACCATACCCACACCCTGCCATCGGCTCGCCACATTACGTACCGTGATTCGCTACTCCAAACAACGTTTTTCCTCGCCCAATGTTTATGCTCCTTACGCCAAGCAAGGCATCGCCGACATACGAGGCTACAACAGCCGGAAAAATCGGCAGTAGCAGAACACTGCGTAAATGAGGGACACAAAATGAAATTTGAGGAAACTGTTGTGGTTGCCAACATTTCCGGTTTTTGGAACAGTGTGTATAAAGAGGCGATTGAGTTAGGTTGACTGATAATTTAATCAACAGAGACAATGGGTTTCCTCTTAACAAAACGTGGAATCCTGTATTATCTCGCATCAAAACTGAACGTTCTTCGGTGCGGCCTTGATTGCGATATATCGTTGCCAGCAGCGTTTCACTAAGGGCGGCGCCACCTCCCTGTCTTGGAGGGCAGCAACCGTGATGAGTGGCGCATGCGCCGTGTACTGAACGGTGGCCTATATAGGACGTCGATTTGCAACTTGGCGTCTCCGCCTCGCCTATCGCATCCGTCTCCCCTCCCCCACGCGGATCCTGTATGATCTCATCCCCTTCCCCCACCTCCTGCTTTTCCTTGAAAGGATACGGATCCTATACACCTCCCGTAAACTCGACCCTCCTCACCCGCTCGTCTCCCCGATCCTCTCCCACCCCCGCCCGCTGCCGCGCCTGTATGCCCACGTCCCACCTGGTCTCCATCTCTCCACCCTCCTTACCCTCTCCCAAGGTGGCTTCCGCCAGCTCCCCCTCCCTGATGATGTCTTCCTCCCCTCCATCTACCCCTCCTATCAACTTTGACCCTGCCCCCCCCACTTCCTGTGTCCTTTCCTTTAGGCACCCTCCCTCCCTTCTCTTCCCTTCCCTTCCCTTCCCTTCCCTTCCCTTCCCTTCTCTTTCCTTTTTCCCCGTCACCTCCCTCCACCGCTCTTCCCCCGGGCTTCCCCTCCCCCTTCCTCCCTCCCCCCTTTCTCCCCTGCCCGTGGCATCTCTGCTCTCCCCTCTCGCTCTCCCACTCCCCTTCCTCCTCCTCCTCTCTTGGCAGGTCCCCGGACTCGCACACGCATAGTGAACATTCGCGCGCCGGAGGTCATCGCCATTAGTGTCTCGTGTGTGTGTCTTCGTTTGTGTTTAGTGTTTGTTCGCCGGAACGCCGCCACTGTTCACGTGTACCATCGCCATCGTCCCTGTTTTGTGCGCCGTGTTCACTAGTGTCAGTGATGTTTTCTCATCAGGCGTGAACGGCTCCGTGTTTTTTGGTTTTTGGTGTCTACATTGTTTTGCCCGCCATTTTTGATTGTATTCTCTGTGTCCCCTCTATTTCTTACTTATTGTCAATCTCAAGGCTGAAGAGCGGCGTACTCAGCTGCTGCCAGCCCGCCTTATGTAAGGTGATAAAAATTACAATAAAGGAAAAAAAAAAAACTTGGCGTCAGTTCTCAGCGGGACTCATCAGCATAAGCAGCATTTTCCTGAAGATGGCGAACAGTTGGATCGCCGAAATATCGAGTCAAGTTGATTTTAGGATCCGGCAGCAAACCCGAAGAGACCTTCAAGACTTATTACGCCGGGAAAGCTTACGTAATCACGGTACTGAACTCGCTGATACGGCTTACCTGGCAGCACAATGCACATAATATGAAAAACGCATGTTTTTGGGGTGTGCGGATACTTTTGATCACACAGTATATCGAAGTATATGCAGATCTTTGAGGTAGACAAACGACTGCCACTGTGCACACGAGTATGTTTATGATAGGCATTAGGGCCAAAGCAGACGCCTTCCAACCTATAAGTTACCATTTGCATAGATTAACATTCTTATAACAAGGAAGCTAAGACAGACGGGGCACAACCGTGTAACACACGCATTATACGAGTAAATCGCCTGTAGCCTCGCCTGGGAAGCAGTCCCGACAAGTTCGTCGACTACACAGGTTAAACGAAGCACTGTTGCTACGCTTGCAACTTCTATTGCCGTTTAATGATTTATCCATTTAAATTGGAACATCTGAATCTGACGAATTCCATAAGTAGCGCTTGGGTAGTCAGAAATGGCATGTGCGACGGTAGTAGACAGATCGTACTGCGGTTCCTTCTTTAAATCGTTGCACGAACGTCAAAATGACAGATAAAATAAGTGAAAGCGGTACAGAAAATCAGCTGAAATCGTTCAACGGAAGAAAGGTGATTCTAAATGAAGTATGTGAAAGAACTTTTTCCTCTCTTATCATTCGTGTACCGTAGGTCGCTGGAGGAGCAAGTGATTCAAAATTGCGAAGGTGACGCCCGTTTCTAAAAATGTTTGTCCAACGGGCACCCATAAATCGATGATGTCAGTATGCTGTAGAATTTTAGAACACGTTTTGCATTTGCGCATTGTAACAATTCTGGACAAGGAAAATCTGCTGTGTAGGAATCACAGGGAATCCACAGACACTGCCGGTCGGTGTGGCCGGGCGGTTCTAGGCGCTTCAGTCTGGAACCACGCGACCGCTACGGCCGCAGGTTCGAATCTTGCCTCGGGCATGGATGTGTATGATGTCCTTAGGTTAGTTACGTTTAAGTAGTTCTAAGTTCTAGGGGACTGATGACTTCAGATTTTAAGTCCCATAGTGCTCAGAGCCATTTGAGCCATTCCACAGAAACCGATCGTGTGAAACCTAGATAGCTCAGTTAAAGCACGAGACCCTGAAAGCAGTAGATACCACTTCCCAGGGCAAGTGCGAGTTTCATTGCGAAAAAGGACTGAAGAGTGTTTCAGGGTGTATGGTAACCACATACAGCATTGCCTGTAGTGTCTTCTTCAAAACAGATAAATAATAGTAGATCTGCTTAAGAAACGTATAAACTCAAGTGGTATTGAGTAACAAGTGTTTTTTTTTTCAAAGGCACAGATGGTAAAGCTAAATTAAAAACCAGGATAATTGTTAAATATTTACCTATTTCTTTGACACTCTCCTAAACCGGCCAGTTCCGGCAATTAAGTTAGAGTTTTCACCAGTGGCAGAAAATCTTTTAGGTTCCCTACCAACAGAGAAACTCGAGGAGCAATCAGAAAATTCAGAAATAAGTAACCAGCTGCTGATGACTAGATTACAGCAGAACTATTGAAATGGTCAGAACAGAAGATAAGGAATCTATGAATACTTTTTGAAAAACTTTGGAAAACAGGAAGGACAAGAAGAGTGGAAAATAGCATTAACCCGCCGACTGAATAAAAGGGAAGACAAACAAAAAGTCATCAGTTACAAGGGAGTGTCATATGTGTTATCCCAGCAGTCTCAATTAGTAACTTCTTGCTGCGTGTGAGGATGCACCATGGCGGTAATTACACCGCAACTGAGGATTCAGATTTAGTTTATTTACCTGAAACTTCTGCGAAACGTTTCAGCGCGGACCATATCGAACGATATGTTGTTGAACTCGTCGTTTCAATAGCTTTCGAATACCATCTAACAAAAAGTATACTAATCCACTGATAAGTAACGTATTTTCTTCAGTACGTAGGCTGAGACATTGGTTCACAATTGATGTTGTGTCTTCAGTTCGAAGATTGGTTTGAGGCAGCTCTCCATGTTATTGTATCCTACAGAAGCCTATTCATCTCGTCCTCTTGGTCTTCCTCTACGATTTTACTCCCCACGCTCCCTTCTAATACCAAATTCGTGATCCCTTGATGTCTCGGAAACTGCCGTACAACCGATCCCTTCTTCCAATCAGGTTGTGCCACAGTTCTGTTTAGTACCTCCTCATTACTTATGTGATCTACCCACCTAATGTTCAGCATTCTTCTGTAGCACCACATTTCAAAAGCTTTTATTGTTTTTTCTTTAAATTGTTTACTGTCCATGTTCCACATCCATAAATGGCTACACTCCAGACAAATACCTTCAGAAAAAACTTCCTAACACTTGACATTAACAAATTTTTCTTCTTCAGAGACGCTATTCTTGCCATTGCCAGCTACATTTCGTGTTGTCTCCACCTCAGCCATTATCAGCTATTTTGCTTCCCAAATAGCAAAACCCATCTACTTCTTTAAGTGCTAATTTTCTTATATAATTGCATCAGCTTCACTTGATTTAATTCGACTTCATTGCATTATAGTTATCTTGCTTTTGTTGACGTTCATGTTATATCCTCCTTTCAAGACGCTGCCATTCCGTTTGACCTGCACTTCCAAGTCCCCTGCTGTCTTTGATAGGATTACAGTGTCATCGGCAAACCTAAGATTTTATTTATTCGCCCTGAATTTTAATAGCTATGACAAGTTTTTGTTTTATTTCCTTTTGTGATTGGTCAACGAAAAGATTGAATGACGTCAGTGATAGGCTACAAACCTGTCTCACTCCCTTCTGAAGCACTGCTTCTCTGTCATGCCCTGTGACTCATAACTACCGTCTGGTTTCTGTACAAGTTGTAAATAGAGTTTCGCTCCCTTTATTTTGCCCCAGCTATCTTCAGAATTTCGGAGAAAGTATTCCAGTGACATTGTCAGAATCTTTCTCAAAGTCTATAAATGTTATAAATGTTCACGCAATAACCGTGAAACAATGTTAGGAGTCACTCTTGGTATTGTCATTTTCCGAAAATTTCATTTAGAGTTCTTGAGCTGTTCGTCAAGTTAAGGACATAAATTATCTTACACTACTGAATCTCCATGGACAGGATTTGTGAGAACAGCTGAAACAACGGTAAAGAAGAAAATAGAGGAATTTGGAATGCAATAACACGTATGTTAATGAGAGACAACTATATAGAATCTAGATTCTGGTGTTACTGTGTTCTCTACAATACTTATGTTACCTAAGGAAATAAGAAAAAGGGAAAAAAGAGGAAAAGCATCTTCCCTGTTCCTCCCACTAAAAGTCAGCTTCTTACATTTTTTAAAAAAAATGTTCATGTTTAGTAGAGTACTGCATTTACAAAAACTATTCCTCGTAAATTTCTACAAAAAATAATTTGCATATATTTCAAGTCATACGAATTGTTTTAGACGTATGAGTTGGAATAGCATTGTGTTAGCGTATTAATTTGGTAGCTTTTGTTAGTTATGTAAGAGAAACGAGTAATTAAGTATATCGAACCATGTTGTATAATTTCAGCCTGATGAAATTCCTTGTGTGTTCAGCGTTGCTGAAATCAGGATTACATGCCCAACAATTTTAACGACAAGTTCCCCTTCCATTCACTCACCGTTCCCTTGTCTCTTTGGCTGCCGTCTTTCCCTAAACATGTTCAATTTGGTTGAGTTTTTATCGTGAACATATTAAAGCCGTGCGGGATAGTTCAGTTTGTTGTTTTATGTAGAGTTGATTCGTACTCTTTTCTTTTTTGTGGACTGAGGGAAGAATAATGCCAGACCGCACCACCTGTTTTATTTGTGGTAAATCTAGAATGGGATTTTCACTGTGCAGCGGAGTGTGCGCTGATATGAAACTTCCTGGCTGACAAACTGTGTGCCTGACCGAGACTTGAGTCGCGAGTCGTGCTTCGGTAGCTCAGTTGCTAGAGCACTTGCCCAAGAAAGGCAAAGGACCCGAGTACGAGTCTTGGTCCGGCACATAGTTTTAATCTACCAGGAAGCTTGTTGTAAATCTGTTTCAGAAGAAGAGACATCGGGCAGTAGCAGAACTGGTCCAGCATAACTAGCACAATGTGCATATCAGCCATCAGACTCGTCGAAGTACATGCACCTCAGTTATCTCAGAATAGTGTGCACAGTTAGTTCCCATGGTGGTTTAAAAGTTTGATTCACCGGCGAATTGCCTTGGGCACCTATGTCTGTTTTGTAGCAGTGATTTTCTAGGAAAACAAAAGTCTTCACTATGCTGTCTTTTAAACAAATACCTGAATTGAATATTGCCAGTAATGAAACAGTTTATTGTTATACATGGAGGATTTCTCATTCAACATGTCATGTGGCTTATACACAGAAATTTTCGTGCCCTTTAATATCTGGTATTCACAAATATTATCCAGAAAACCAAAAATTATTGAACATCAAAAGCCATCGATTAAGCGGAAATCACAAGAAATTTCCCTTAACGATGACAAAATATGTTGAATGTCAGCGCTTTTTTCTTAGTAACTATAGCAATAAATAAAAATTTGTTACTCATCTTGTACAAGAACTAGGAAGTTTTTATATTTTAGTCAGTATTGTGAACGAAGATTATCTGCTCGTGCCACTTATAGCTCTTGCTCCAGATGACAAAGACATTATGATGATGAAGGTGAAGGCAGCATCAGGACCAGGTGTTAACAGTTCTAAAGATATACGTTGCTCCTCACTCGTCCATGACTGCAAGGACTCAGTCCTATTTGTTTATGCAGAAAGTGTTGCGGAATTACTTGGTAAAGGAAAGTTGACAGCTTTCCAGCTATTCAGCCTATTCTCGCATCTACGTAATATTGCGCAACCCGAACTCGGCTGCCGACGGCAATGCTAAAGCATGATAAAAATTCATCCATTCTCTCTTTACAAAAATTGAAAGGATCCCTCGCGGTGAGACATTAAATGATATCAGACTTCGACGTTTTAACTTATTTGACGGTCAGGCAAGCAATATTGTGCAATATTGTCCTGCTCTCTCGTTTTCCACCCACTACTAATGCAGCATGCGTAGTCTCCCACTAGGTAAATCTACAACAGCTTGGACAACAGAAATTGCGGTTGGAGGGAATAAAACACATCCAGTTCACATGAAACTATTACCACCTCCAGACAAGACATTACTACTGACTTCATGTGGTTCCATTCAAGGTTACAAATGCCAACACAAGTGTGTGCAGGCTAACTTAGGCTACAAAACAATGTATACTAATATTATAATAATATAATAATAATATAATGTATAACAATATATAATAATATAATAAATTACACAATCATGACTCGCAGTCACCTGACAAAATGTTTCGTGGGTGGTTCTCTGTGAATTATATACAACAGATTGTTAACTGTTAAACAGATATTGTGATATTCTAGCAGTGTAGGTGTTATTGTTCATTTGTTGAGGGATATTGTCACGTTTTAGTTGTGTAGGTATCGTATGGTCATTTTCAATGACTAACAGTAATTGATACGAAACCTCCTGGCAGATTAAAACTGTGCTGAAATGAGACTCGAACTCGGGACCTTTCCCAGGAAGTTTCATACCAGTGCACACTTCGCTGCAGAGTATCATTCTGGAAGTGTTGATTTATTTTACAATAATTCTTACTTCTCATGACATTTTTTTTTATTCCAATATAAATATGAATGTATATAAAGGTACATAATACTGAGCAAACCACTGTATAACAGAATTATTCTGAATCAATAAATGTCAGTTTTAATAGGAAATTCTCTCTCTCTTTTACCTTCAGATTTTATTATTAACAATTATGTGCCACATATATGTTTCATGCATATAAAAGGTAAGTGGTTGTCGAAAACGTAATTAAAATCGAAGTTGAAAATTATGCCAAACTCATATGCTAATGGATTTTTGATCCTACAGATAGAGTATCTCAAAAAGTGGTTGTCCTGCCTATATTATGCATTTGACCTACTTCGAACAGAATTTCACTAGAATTATTTTTTCATGATATATCTATTCGAAAAATAGGCCTTTTTTGTAAAAACTGGAAAAAAAAGATTGAAACATTTAATGAGGGGGTCGGGAAGGGAGGGAACTATCTTTCGTACTACTACATCTACACCCATACTCCGCAATCCATCATACGGTGCGTGGCGGAGGGTACCTTGTACCACAACTAGCATCATCTCTCCCTGTTCCACTCCCAAACAGAATGAGAGAAAAATGACTGCCTATATGCCTCTGTACGAGCCCTGATCTCTTATCTTTGTGGTCTTTCCGCGAAATGTAAGTTGGCGGCAGTAAAATTGTACTGCAGTCAGCCTCAAAATTCTGGTTCTCTAAATTTCCTCAGTAGCGATTCACGAAAAGAACGCCTCCTTTCCTCTAGAGACTCACACGCGAGTTCCTGAAGCATTTCCGTAACACTCACATGATGATCAAACCTACCAGTAACAAATCTAGCAGCCCGCCTCTGAATTGCTTCTATGTCCTCCCTCAATCCGACCTGATAGGGATTCCAGCTCGAGCAGTACTCAAGAATAGGTCTTATTAGTGTTTCATAAGCGGTCTCCTTTACGGATGAACCACATCTTCCCAAAATTCTACCAATGAACCGAAGGCGAATATCCGCCTTCCCCACAACTGCCATTAGATGCTTGTCCCACTTCATATCGCTCTGCAATTTTACGCCCAAATATTTAATCGACATGACTGTATAAAGCGCTAAACTACTAATGGAGTATTCAAACATTACGGGATTCTTTTTCCTATTCATCTGCATTTATTTACAATTATCTATATTTAGAGTTAGCTTCCATTCTTTACACCAATCACAAATCTTGTACAAGTCATCTTGTATCCTCCTACAGTCACTCAACGACGACACCTTCCCGTACACCACAGTATCATCAGCAAACAGCCGCACATTGCTATCCACCCTATCCAAAAGATCATTTATGTAGATAGAAAACAGCGGACCTACCACACTTCCCTGGGGCACTCCAGATGATACCCTCACCTCCGATGAACACTCACCATCGAGGACAACGTACTGGGTTCTATTACTTAAGAAGTCTTCGAACCACTCACATTGGTACCAATCCCATATGCTCGTACCTTAGTTAGGAGTCTGCAGTGGGGCACCGAGTTAAACGCTTTCCGAAAGTCAAGGAATATGGCATCCGCATGATACCATTCATCCATGGTTCGCAAGATATCATGTGAGAAAGGGGCGAGTTGCGTTTCGCAGGAGCGATGCTTTCTATAGCCGTGTTGATACATGGACAGCAACTTCTGTCTCAAGGAAATTCATTATATTGGGCTCTGAGCACTATGGGACTTAACATCTGAGGTCATCAGTCCCCTAGAACTTAGAACTACTTAAACCTAACTAACCTAAGGACATCACACACATCCATGTCCGAGGCATGGTTCGAACCTGCGACCGTAGCGGTCGCGCGGTTCCAGACTGAAGCGCCTAGAACCGCTCGGCCACAGCGGCCGGCGGAAATTCATTATATTCGAACTGAGAATATGTTCAAGAATCCTGCAACAAACCAATGTCAAGGATATTGGTCTGTAATTTTGAGGATCCCTCCTCCTACCCTTCTTATATGCAGGGTTCACTGCGCTTTTTTCCAGTCGCTCGGGACTCTTAGGCAAGAGATTAGCGATAAATTCAAGCTAAGTAAGGAGCCAATGCAGTAGAGTACTCTTGTAGAACCGAATTGGAATTCCATCAATACCTGGCGATTTATTTATTTTCAACCCATTCAGCTGCTTCACAACCCGAGGGATGTCTTTCACTATGTCCTCCATACGGGAATCTGCACGAGACTCAAACGGCGGTATGTTTTTACGATCCTCCCGCGTGAAAGATTTCTCAAATGCTAAATTTAAAATTTCAGCTTTCGTTTTGCTGTCTTCCGTTGCCAGGCCAGACTGATCAGTGAGTGACTGGATGGAAGCCTTCGACCCGCTTACCGATTTTACGGAACACCATGATTTCCTTGGGTTTTCAACAAGATCTTTTGCTAAGGTATGACGGTGGTAGTGGTTGTATGCTTCGCGCATCGCTCTTTACAGCAGCACGAATCTCTACTAACTTTTGCCTGTCCTCATTCTCCCGATCTTGTACCGCGAGTGCAACTGTCTTTGCATCCTGAGCATTCTCCGAATTGCGCTGTTAAACCACGGTGGGTCTTTTCCTTCCGTAACCCACTTTTTCGGCACACAGTTCTCCAATGCGTGATTTACAATGTGTTTAAAATTTGCCCATAATTCTTCCACGTCCATCGTACCAGTTGCCCATAATTCTTCCACGTCCATTGTACCGGAAGTAAATGAAGTCGATTCATTTACTAAGTGGGATGTGAACAACTGCTTATCTGCTCTTTCTAGTAAGAATACTCTCCCAGCCTTCTTGACCGACTTTTTAACTTTCGTAACCATAGTTGTAATGACAACATCATGATCACTAATCCCTATCTCAATACTGACACCGTCGATGAGGTCTGGTCTGTTCGTGGCTACCAGATCTAAAATATTTCCATTACGCGTTGGCTGTCGATTTAGCTGCGCAAGACATTTTTCGGATGAGGTGTTCAAAAGTAATTCGGACGACTGCTTGTCTGTACCACCTGTAATGAATCCATAGACATCACAGTCTATACTAGGTAGGTTGAAGTCGCCTCCGACTAATATAGCATGATCCGGGTACTTCTGCGGTACAGAATGTAGACTCCCTTTGAATGATTCTAGAACTGTCACGGTGGAACCTGGTGGCCGGTAATAGCACCCAACAATTAACTTTATTTCCCCTAGCCCTGTTAAACGTGTCCAGCTAACTTCACAATCACACTCTACTCCCACCTCAGTAGACAATATTTTTGTCAACTGCAATGAAGACACCACCTCCTACGGTGTTTGATCTCTCATTCCGACACACGTTCCAACCCTCACTAAATATTTCAGAACTTCCTATCTCCGGGTTCCGCCAGGTCTCAGACCCGAGAATAATTTGCGCGCCACGCGCTTCCTGGAGGGCAGTAAATTCAGGAACTTTATTCCGAACACTCTGAAAATTTACTGCTAATATCTTGATATTAGAAGTGTCTTTACAGTGAGCGCGTCCTGATTTCCCTGCCTGCACGTCGACTGGTGAGTTCATCAGGACACCTCGCACTACTGCCTAGACTAAAAAAAACCCATGTGCACGCTACAAGTACTCTGCTACCACAGTAGCCGCTTCCTTTGTGTAGTGCACCCCTGACCTATCTAGGGGCGTCCTACAATTCCCCGCCCAATAGCGCAAGTCTCGAAATTGCAACCAAGACCGGTACAGAGTCGACGAAGACTGGTTGAGACCCTCCACTCGGCTCCAAACCAAAGGACCTCAATCCACTCTGGGAACGATGCTGCAAATAGAGAGCTCTGCTTGCACCTCGCATGCGAGGCTAGCTGTCTTAATCAAATCAGCCAGCCACCTGTACGAACTGAAGATCGCCTCAGAACCCAAGCGACAGGCATCATTGGTGCCGACGTTAGCAACTACTTGCTGACTACTGCACCATGTACGCTCGATAGCCGCAGGCAAGGCCACCTCCACATCTCGGATGAGGCCCCCCAGCCCCCCATGCCGAGTGCACGTTGGATTTCTTTCCAGCCCTGTACGCTATTTCCCTAAGGGGCTCGATCACCCGCCTAACGTTGGAGCTCCCAATAACCAGCAAGCCTTTGGCCCGATGTGCCAGCTCTGGCCTGCCAGCCTCCACGTTGACCCTCCGACTCGAGCAACGCGAACGCGTTGCATTCCGCCACTCACTCTGAAGTGAGAGCAGCCCCAACGTGCCAGGTACACTAGAAGGTGACTCGGCGGCTGAGTCATCGGACGCGGCAAGCGACACATAGGTGACAAGCGACGCGCCATACCCTCCACCATCGCTGCACCTCGAGAGCACCAGATTGAAGACAGCTGACCGTGGCCAACACCACGCTCAGCTGCTCGCGAACCGCGGCCAGTTCCTCCTGCGCCCGCACACAGCACACACACACACCCTATCCATCCTACTGCTAATACCTAACGACTCCGCGAATTTATACTCCACTGCTATAAATAAGCAAAATTACTCCTCTCAAATAAGAGAATACGCAAGAATTTTATGTAATTAAATACGCAAGCGCACAAACACTCGGAAAGAAATTAAGAATAAAACTACAAAACAAATATGAAAGTTAAATATGACACTCGCTGCTGCAGTGATACTTCACTAGTGGCTGCTCTAGTCTCTCTGAGCTGTGCCAAAAGCGCACTGGCTGTCCAAAACAAACAACTGACGAACGACTCCTCGAATTTATACTCTACAGCTATCAATAAGCAATATTACTCCTCTCAAATACGAGAATACGCAAGAATTTTATGTAATTAAATACGCAAGCGCACAAACTCACGGAAAGAAAACAAGAATCAAACTACAAAACAAATATGATACCTATATATGCGACTCGCTGCCGCACTGCTACTGCACTGATTCTTCACCAGCGGCTGCTCAAGGCTCACCCATACGTGTTTTCCCAAATTTTGTAAACTTTGCACATTATTTCCTCAGTTTTACTAATATGCTTCGGTTATGTCCCAGGCAACAATACTGAAAACTGAGCGTTGTTATACTCTGCTCTCGCCCTGCAGGATGAGAATACCTGGTACCAGTAGTACCAGTACCAGATACCAGGCCTGTTTGACCTGGGCTGTGCTACGTACATCCAGTATCCTGGAGAGAGTGCCAACAAGCTGTTTTTCACTGAAAACTTTAGCAGGGTGCCTCAGTAAGCTTCAAGTGCTTTACGCCAATCACTAACTCAATCCTGGCACATGCTCTCTATAACATAGAAAGTCGGCATTGGGAATCATAGAGACTATTTCGAATTACAACTTGTTTGTAAGGAGAATCAAGACACTGGTTTTGATTGTTAACTATAGGCTACTCCACTACCAAGTATGATAATATGATTACATATTATGTCAACCATTGTATTCTTCCCATTTCTATTGTTTTCTGTACGTATTTATTTATCAGAGGGATTACGCTACCTGTCTGAAGCTATTTTTGAAAGAAAAGAAGCAACGTGATTTATCGATAAAATCTTGCGCAACAATAACCACCTATCTGAAGCGTACGAAGATAAAATACCTCAAATCTTGTATCAACGGACATCAGCTAGTACAAGTACTTGTTTCTTATGAACCTATGCACTTTTTACTGAATGTCACTCTAAATCTCTTCGAAAACGAGAGTGCAGTGATACTATGTTTATCAAAGTTGGCGTTGGAACTTATCACATAAACATCGCATAAACGCAAGGTGATACTTTCATCCCAGACCGCACTGTTGTATCGGAACTTTCGACTATTTATATTATTTCACAAAAACACGTGCAAATATGAGTATGTACATGTATATGAAGTAGATTTCCTAAGCTCTTTCTTATATGCAAGAACATGTCATATAATTCCATCAATAATAATCTTAGTTGAACTTGTACCCACGTCGCATAAAGTAAGGCCAAGAGCAGATACATTTCATATCTTAGTAGCTTAGGCCTACCACTTTGCTGTATATAACGGCGGAGCCTGACATGAGAACCCAACAAGGAGAAGTTAAACACCGTAGTAGCAGATTCCAACCGCCTTGCCTTTCGAATTCAGTACATCTCTCGGATAACTTTACGAAATGTCTCACCACCAACTTCAGCGAGCGTTATATCGCTGCACACGTCTTCGGAAGGCCCTTCGAAAGAAGTTCAGCAAAAGCGTATTGTTCCATTAAAAAAAACAGATTTGCTGCAGTATCTGGGTCGATAAAGGAGCTAAAGAGTACTCGTATTAGGCTCAAAACACAATTACGTGCCCCTCTGCCTACGATCACATATCGAGAAACCCATCACCATATCTCTAACCGCTCATGAAGTACAGGGTGACAATTATTGAACTATATGAAATAAAATCGTCAAAACCTCTTAACAATTTGCTTTAGGACGTTCAAACTGCACGGTTGGCCGCGGGGCATGATGGGAATTAGTATGCGCATGCGCACGCGGCTTGTCGTTGTCGGCCACTTTCATTGGGATGGGTTCGTCAATAAGCAAGATTGGCATATTTGGGGGACTTAGAATCCGTATTTCACGATCGAGAAGTCTCTTCGCCCTCAGCGGGTGACTGTGTGGTGTGCAATGTCCAGTAAAAGAATAATCAGTGCGATATTCCTTGATGGCACGGTGTGTACCGAACGGTAGATGAAGATTTTGGAAGATGATTTCATCCACATTATCCATATCGATCCTGATTTCGACAAGATGTGGTTCGTGCAAGACGGATCTCGACCCCATCGAAGCTGGAGAGTGTTTGATGTCCTGGAGGAGCTCATCCGGGACCGCATTCTGGCTCCAGGCTACCCAGAGGCCACTGGGAAGGGCTTCTATTGGCTTCCACATTCTACGAATCTGAACACATGTGACTCCTTTTTGTGGCGCCATATGAAACAGAAGGTGTACAGCAATAACCCCAAAACCATTTCTGAGCTGAAAACAGGCATTCAGGAGGTCAGCGACAGCATCGATGTTCCGACACTTCAGCGGCTCGCGCAGGATTTCGCTATTCGTCTGCACAACATCATCGCTAATAAAGGCAGGCATATCGAACATGTCATAACCTACATCCCAATATCTATAGTGACGTTTACATGTTGAATAAAGCGTTGGCACGCCGTAGTTTGTAACTAATTGAATTTTTGTTCATAAAGTTCAATAATTGTCAAGCAGTACAAAGTGCGCAAGTTTTAGATTCACTCTGTGTATGAAATCAATAAGCTCGCTCATATGAAATCGATGGGGATAAAATCAGTCACATTGCAATGGTGCAAAGAACTGTAAACTATAGAGGCTACCAGCCAATGTTACGTCATAGGTGGCTGTGTCAGCGTGCAGCGGCACCGTGAATCTCCTCAAGTTCCTACTAAGTTTACGTCTACGTGACTATTCTGCAGTTTTCACTTAACTGCTTGGCAGAGTCATCAACAAAGCACTTTCAGACTATTTATTTACCGTTACACTCTCGAATACCACGTGGCAAAAACGAAGACATAAATCTTTGCAGGCGAACACGAATTTCCGTTATTTCATTTCAATGATCATTACCTCTATGTTGGTGGGAATCAAAATACGTACAGATTCAGAAGTGAAAGCGGATGACTGAAATTTCGTGAAAACGTATCACCGCAAAGAGAAACACCTTGTTTTAAAGTGAACACTCCATCGTTTGACTGTATTGTTTATTTAATTATGACCCAGGTTTCAACCTTTTGTACCATTTTCAAGTAATTGAGTTTGTGTCATTAACATACATTTCAGGAAATCAAGCTCAAATTCTGCCATTAATTAAGAAAAGCTTGGCCCCAAATAAAGTTCCAGATGTAAGATCATCATCTTGTAAAAAGATCGGTAAGTAATCGTGTAATTTAGTAAAACTTGATCTTCCAGGCTATCGATTTTATGGTCCAGGAACCAAATTAGAAGAAAGATTAGTTGGAGGAGATCAAGAACTTAATCCATTACATGAAGTATGTAAAGAACATGATATTTCTTGAAGAGATAATAAAGAATTAGAAAAAAGGTATGACACAGATAAAAAAACTTCAATTAGCAGCAAAAGAAAGAATTCATGGAAGTGAGAAAACACAGCTGCAACTGCAGTTAGAGGAATTATGTATGGAAAACAAAAATTAAGAATGGGTTCAGAATTTGATTAAAATGGATAGGGTTTATAAAAATTCTTTTATTATGCTTAAATCTATATAAATGAATAACTTTTCAATTGGTTATACTTTGTTACCCTGTGGCAAAAATAAACCAAAATCAATTATGTGTAAACTCAATAACAAACATTTAAATATTATTGAGCCATTTCTAATTGATGTTCAAAAAAGAAATAAATAGAAAAAAACTGGTGGTAATTTACTTGTTTAATTAACCAGTCCTGTTGTGAAAAAGATTGTTGAATATTTAATTAACAGAAAAGGAACAAAACGTGAATGTGGATTTTTACCACTATTATTAGCTGCATTACCTCATTTAGCAAAAATTACTGGTTCACTTGCTAGTGGAACTATAGGAATTGCAACTGCAGCTATGAATAAGAAAAAAGTTGATAAAGAATTAGAGGAACATAACAGACGTAATTTGGAATCGGAAAACAAAGGAAAAGGAGTAAAAAGAATTTCAAAGAAATAATCGAAAAATTTAATAACCCATTATCTAATTTTGACATAAGTGAATTAGTGAAACAATTAAAAATTAATCATTTTCGTAATTTTTTTATGATTGAGGAATTACCACATGAACCAAACAATTTTGAATGTGGAATAGGAAATTTAGATGCTTCTGATCATATTGGAACTCATTTTACTAGTTATTATAAAAATAAAGGTATAAATTTTTTTTTCATATGGGTGAAATATTCCAAAGCAACTAGTTAACTATTTGGGAAAAATGATCTTCACTACAATACTAACAAATACAAAAATTCATTGTTCCATTTGCATTTATTTGTTTTGAAATTATTATGTATGAATTATAAGTCCAAGGATATTTTAAATTTAATAAACAGAAATTTTTGGAAATGAAATAAATAGCGATTTTGGAAAAATAAAACAAATTCAGTCATTAGATCCAAATTTAATAATGAATTAATTTCAAATTTTGAATATTTTCCATCAAAATATCAAATATTTTCAATCATCAATAGATCCAAAAATTAATACCATCATTAGAGTCATTAGAATCAAAATTCAAAACTTCTTAGTCTTCAACATACTCCAAAATAAATTTCAGTGTATCCATTGTGGATGACGAACTGCGACTGTGATTTAAATTGGCGATTTATCTGGTAATAAATACGCAGCCAGTCACTTTTTTACGATTTATTCAACCATGAACATGTTTTCGAGCCACTGCAGGCTCATCTTCAGATGGAAGTGCTACAGGAACATTAAGTTGTGGACCAAGTGTAGCTAGACGCAGTGCTGGTGCTGAGTGCACTGCCTTGTGGTATCCATATCAGACTGCTTCTTATAACACACATTATTAAGCTATGTACACAAATATACACAGTATTTAGCTACACTTGGTTTGACAGTGATTCACAGAATGTGTTACTTTTACTCTTCAACTCACCGATAGATCTTGTTATCGTTGCCATTGTTAACTTGTAACACATGCCTAGGATTTCAGTAATAATGATAATAAGAATAATAATGATATTAGGAGTAATAGTAATACTAGAAATACATTAAAAATTTAATATAATAATAATAATTTGTTTACTTCTGTCCCTAGTATATCACTTTAAAACAACCTACATGAACTAAAAATTCAGAGAGAGGCGTCCTTCCTTATTTCATACCAGTCTGCTCTTTACCTGCACCTGAAGTGCTGAAATTTCTTATCGAACGCCTCTTCTTCTCATAATAAAATAAAACTGGTCCTCTCCTAATGTTTTTTTTTTAATATTTTGGCTTCCATTCTTCGATACGAGTGTAGACTGATACAAGCTTTTCTATACATCATGGAAATTCCCTAGAGACATAATTTTCAATAATAAACTTCCGTGATTCATCTTCCGACCTATAGCAATTATGATGCTATAAAACAAGTAAAAAGTCTGAGTCTGGTGCGACACGATGCTGTTCTTTACTAACGGATTATTAGAGAAGAGAAGTCTTGTTGTTACAGCTAGTTACGTTTGAATTAAAATACAAACTTGCACCCTAAAATTTCTTCTGTCAGCCATTATCAATTTTGGGGTACTTTGTTGATTACGCTGCTTCTCATTGTAACAGGAATTTGAACATTAGAAGCAAATTGTGTGCTGAAATTGCTGTTGTGAGGACGGTTACAGGACAGAAGACCCTCATTTAGAATAAGGCTCTTCTTGCAGGCCTTGAAGGCCCAAGGGATGTGGACTGGCTGCCACGTCAACTTCTATGTAAGATCACAGCCGTTTACAAGAAGACTCGTAGCAACGGTTCACAGAACTACCGTCCAGTGTCATTGACGTCCATATACTGCAGAATCTTAGAACACATCCTGAGCTCAAAGATAATGAGATATTTCGAGCAGAATGACCTCCTCCATGCCAGTCAGCATGGACTTCGAAAACATTGCTCATGCCATACACAACTCTTATCTTTCTGGCAAGGCGTACAGATAGCTTTCGATCAACTCAGTCAGTTAGATGCAGTATTTCTTAATTTCCAAAACCATTTGACTCAGTACAACATCTACGCTTATTATTGAATGTATGATTTCATGGGATATCAAGCGAAATTTGGGACTGGAATGAGAATATTTTATATAAGAACGTAGGCTTCCGCGGCCGGTGTCACAGTGATTAAAATTCTTCTTGGTATTATGCCGCGTCGTTGTTAAAACTGACAACAATAATGAACTAAAACCGACGTTTCGGCCGAATCGCAACGGCCTTCGTCAGGGCACGACTGGTTTTGCATGGGGATAGGTGTTTCTATTTTTTACAGACTATCGATGTCTGACGTCACTGTTGTAAAACTTTAATTGACCCTATAATATGATTGGCTAGTCATGACGTAAGGGAAGATGGAAGGAAAGAGGCTATTCGTGGATGTCCATGTCGTCAATGATTGGTAGCTGTCCACCAATCAGCGTTCTGCTTCTGGTTGGCAAGTTTTCCTCCTGGTGTGCGCGGAAATGTGGGTTGACAGCTGCTCTACAGCTGTTTGTGCAGATACGTCCGTCTCCCGTGTAGTTTCTGCCCCGCGACCGCTCGCGGCCCGTTGGACTGGGATGGCCGGCAAACAGGACGCCGGGAGTTTGTAGCCATCTTCTCTGCTGATGTTGTCAGGCTGCTTAGTAATTTCGCTCGCCTCCCGCATTTTAACTTTTCTGCTAGCATTATGAAACTGAGAATAGAGAGAGTATGAGGTCTTCCTCGCTTTTCCTCATTCGTTAATGTAAATCATCATGCAGAACTCTGAATTATTTTATGCTAGCGAATAATTAATGTACCCTAGTCACGAAATGGACTTAGCTTTCCACAAGTCTTTAATGACCATTTAGCTTGGGGATTCTCCTACCATCCTCTTAACACTTTCAGCACAACAGTAATTTCATTTAATAACGTTATTTTCTATCTGTATTATAACTCGTTATCACAGGAACGCTTCCTTTTTATTTGAGATTGTTTCTTGAATAAACATTATTCAGCATAATTTTCTAGTATCGACTACTAAAATTTCAAATGTTATAATAGTACCCTCTTTATTAACTATTCTTTTATCTTTTAGCGAATATGTATGTTTATTTCCAATTCTAGCCATTGTGTACACAATTTGACTGCATGATAACTGCTCCAGGTTGTTATTTGCAGCGATTTAGGTTCTGGGCATGAAAACAGACATGTGCGGCTCGACCATACAGCATTATCGAACAAATAGTTCTGAACAGAGCCATGTATCGCCCAGTTACGTAAGGTGCGAACAAGATCAGGTCAAATCGCAGTTGGTTTGCTCGTTCAGGTTACTGGTTGGAGAAGCTACTTCTCAGCAGAATATCCATAGTTAACATCTCTGTATGTTACGGCCATCTGTATCGCTGAGGCACGCAAGCCACTCCACCAACGGCAAGGTCCATGGTTCTTGGGAGGGGGGGGGGGGGGGGAATCTGCTGAGAGGCCAAACAAACGTGTGGTTCCTGAAGAGGGGCAGCAGCCTTTTTAGTAGTTGCAGGGGCAACAGTCTTGCCTTGCTGTGCTGGTACTGCGAAGGCCTGAAAGCAAGGGGAAACTACAGCAATAATTTTTCCCGAGGGCATGCAGTTTTACTGTATGGTTAAATGATGATGGCGTGCTCTTGGGTAAAATATTCCGGAGGTAAAATAGTCCCCCATTCGGATCTCCTGGCGGGGACTACTCAGGAGGACGTCGTTATCAGGAGAGGTATTAAAATCCATGGAGAAGAAATAAAAACTTTGAGGTTCGCCGATGACATTGTAATTCTGTCAGAGACAGCAAAGGACTTGGAAGAGCAGTTGAACGGAATGGACAGTGTCATGAAACGAGGGTATAAGATGAACATCAACAAAAGCAAAACGAGGATAATGGAATGTAGTCGAAGTAAGTCGGGTGATGCTGAGGGAATTAGATTAGGAAATGAGACATTTAAAGTAGTAAAGGAGTTTTGCTATCTGGGGAGCAAAATAACTGATGATGGTCGAAGTAGAGAGGATTTAAAATGTAGACTGGCAATGGCAAGGAAAGCGTTTCTGAAGAAGAGAAATTTGTTAACATCGAGTATTGATTTATGTGTCAGGAAGTCGTTTCTGAAACTATTTGTATGGAGCGTATGGAAGTGAAACATGGACGAAAAATAGTTTGGACAAGAAGAGAATAGAAGCTTTCTAAATGTGATGCTACAGAAGAATGCTGAAGATTAGATGGGTAGATCATATAACTAATGAGGAGGTATTGAACAGGTTTGGGGAGAAGAGAAGTTTGTGGCACAACTTGACTAGAAGAAGGGATCGGTTGGTAGGACATGTTCTGAGGCATCAAGGGATCACCAATTTAGTATTGAAGGGCAGCGTGGAGAGTAAAAGTCGTAGAGGGAGACCAACTGACCAAGAGATGAATACACTAAACAGATTCAGAAGGATGAAGGTTGCAGTAGGTACTGGGAGATGAAGAAGCTTGCACAGGATAGAGTAGCATGGAGAGCTGCATCAAACCAGTCTCAGTACTGAATACCACAACAACAACAACAACAACATCTTACGGCCGAGTGAGTTTGGCCCACAGGGGTAGGCCATTATTTTCTAGTCAGACAGCTGTAAGCAGAGCGCTCAAAGGCGTACAAGACAGCCTTTCAGCGTCACATAAGATCCAGTTGGTAGGAAATACACGTTTTCTGACTGAAATTAATTCAGTGTCTGCCTGCTGAGGACTTCCTAAGATGGACAGTTGCCGTTAGATTTGAAATCGCCCATAGGATGTAACTCAAATTATTTGCACTCTTACAGTCGAAGTATCACACTCGAGACATTTATCAATGTAAATCAGTCGAGTCTTGTGACTTACTGAGGCAACCTGCTGAAGCTGCCATTGAGGTACAGTTCGGTGGGGCTCTCTCCAGGAGACTGGACGTATGTGACGCAGCCCAGGGCAGACACGCAGGGAATGTCGTACTGGTACTGAAAGTACCAAGTCTTCTCTTCCTGTGGGACCAGAGCACTGCTATTCCTGTAAGACTACTCTATTTCCAGCTTCCATCTTTTCTTGTACTTCGTTTCTGTGAAGATCAAGCAGCGTCCTCTTACACTCATTCTGGCGTGAGGTTGTCTTTTCGTAATTTACCGTTCTCATTTTCGCAATTTGTTTCTGTAATAATGGCTTTCTGTCTCTCCATCACCCTTGCCTCCTTCACAATTACAAGCGAGCAAGGTGACGTGGTGGTCAGATACTGCATTCGTATTTGGGAAGACGTAGGTTCAAATATCTGTTGAAGCCTCCAGATGCATGGTTCATGTGATGTCCCTTAAGCCCCTCAAAACAATGACACGGTGATTCTTTTGAATTGGTGCGGGTGATTTCCTTTCACATCATTTCAAACACGAACTTGTGGAATTTATCTAATAACCTCGTTGTCAACAGGGCACTGAACTCTAATATTCCTTCTTTTACACCACTGCATGCGCTGAAATGGTTCATTACGTATGAAGGTTTTCATATTATTATATTCGCTAGCTGCCGGTCGTAAGTGAAAGGTCACAGCTGATTCGGACGCTTTTCGCTCTGTAGCGTTCTACCCATATTTATTTACGAAGTATTCCCATTTATTATTGATTTGACTGATTTATGTTTTATATTTATTTCTGTATGATGATGATAATGGAAATTTGCAAATTTTGGATTAAGAGCTAACCATGACGTCAGCACCGTGATGAATTCATTTGTTTTTACAAATTGTTTATATCAGTTTTGTTTTTATATTCCAATTTACTTTATAAATTCCTTTGTTTCTAGCTTTTGCAGCATCTCCATCAATCTTGTTTTTCTGATCATTAAATCGCCTTCCTCAGGAGGAAAGGTTCACTGTAAAACATGTTTATATATAGATATTTATTTTTTGTATCCTATAATGAAAGAAGTAAAGTATCTAATACGTTAGGAGCATTTCATTTTTAGCTGGCACTGGTACTGTGTTGCTGAAGCTTCGAATTTCATCGTTCGTCAGTAATCGCTTATATAGCAGTTCTCCATTCCCTTTTCATTCTTGGAATCTGGCCGGAAGAAATCCAAGTGTCACTGACGTCATTGATAGAAGTGCACCTTTAGGACACTGCAGCTGTCCCTCAGATGGCATCGAGTCATTTAAAGTCCTTTGAAATTTTCCGCTTATAAGTTTCTCAGGAAACCGTTAAAAACGTGCTATGACTGTTGTACTGTTTTATGCTTGTCCTTTAGCACTAACTCAAACTGTCTTTAAGAATTTCTTCGATTTGTAGACCGATAAATAAATCTGCTCTCACTTTTTAGGAACTAAGCGAGAGGAACTTTTGACGTAAGCAAGTGAAAGCAGAGCCATATCTCGAAATGGATGGTTTTATATCATCAGCTGAGCTCACAGAAACTCTTTGTGGAGGTCTACAAGCAGGATTCAGAAATAGCAGCCACGAGGGCACTTGGTCTACTTGCTCCAAATATCGGCTTTCCAAATCAGATACTACGTCCTCTTCCATTCATCTACTCATGGAAGTTCGACAAACATATAGTAAAGCACATGTGTAGTGCCTCTAATTAATCTCTGTCGTCCATTTTACAAACCACAATAAATATTTCCTATTTATACAAGGTGAATGAAATTGCACTTCAACCCAGTTGCAGCAAACGTTATCGTCACTATTAACACACTTACGAGATATCATTACACAGTATCTGCTTGTTGATAGTAGAGTGTCAGCTGGCAGTGTATCACGAGACAGTCCTTGTGAAAGCAGTTCGAAAATCGTCAGGAAACTGCCACTTTACTGCAACAATTCTCAAGAACTGAATACTCAAGTCTGGCCACAGATGTTCTGCTCACTTGATGGTACCGCATTGTGAGAATGACGAATGTCTAAGTCAGTGCTGCCAACTGTTTACACGTGCATTCGAGCATTAGCGAAAAAATGAAATTACAGGTAACGGAGCTATTATGCGAATTTTGACATCAGTTTCGAATTCAGTGACACAAAGTTAACAACGTTTAGTTCATTTCATAATTAATTATTTTGTGTATCAAACAGTGTAATTGACAGAGGTCATCAGAGAATCGATTATGAACGATTATTACGCTTAGGTGAGGAATGTAAGTTTTCTCTCCTGCATCCTAACCTTAAATCGTATTTGTTTTTCCGTAACAGAGGACGTGAAACGAGGAGTGAAGAAGAAGCGTTTTGTAAGGAAACAATGAGTACCTGGGCCCTTAGCTACTACGAGTACTTACAGTCGTCAGGTAGAATTTCTCCGCCGAGGCAGGCGGCAGCACGCAGCCCACATTGTCGGAGAAAGTACCCTCCGCCAGAAACGGCAGCAACAGGAGAAGCGGCACACACATCTGTCGGAAAATGACTATAAAGAATAGAAGAAAAGAAAATCCAGGAAATGACTTTGAGCTTATTCTATGAACAGAACCTCTCTCTTCAACAACCAGACACTCGAATGCATGTGTTTCCCGCAACAGTGCGGGTTTCGAATAGGATTGGCCGCTACTGTATTGCTAAAATGATCATGAGCCTTCAACAAGTTTTAAAAGAATCTCTTCAGAATTCTGTCAGTAAAACCATCACAATCTGAGTAGGAGGCTGAAATGGCCTCGACAACAGTTCCTTCAGCTATATATTGCCGGTAAGACTCACTGCCACTCAACACAGCCAAGATACTGGGAGCAACCTTGCCCCTTAAGGGAAGCAACCTTGCCCCCAATATGTCAGTATCGGTAGCTGTCAGTCACAGAATTGGTCCTACAGAGGTACGAGAAAATCTCAAATGCTTGTACCCGACAAATCGTATTCTAGACAGACACTGCTTGAGAATTGGTTCAAAATGGCTCTGAGCACTATGGGACTCAACTGCTGAGGTCATAAGTCCCCTAGAACTTAGAACTACTTAAACCTAACTAACCTAAGGGCAACACACACATCCATGCCCGAGGCAGGATTCGAACCGGCGACCGTAGCGGTCGCGCGGTTCCAGACTGTAGCGCCAGAACCGCTCGGCCACCAGCGGCCGGCTCTTGAGAGTTGTTGCGAATTAGGTACCTCTTGAGAGACTATTTTCAAATACTGGCAACACCCTCAACGAAATATTGTTACAAGTCCCCTCTTTAACGGCATTTCCCAAAAATACTGAACGTAAAAACAGGTATTTTTTTAATACTGATTCCAAAAACATAGGTACACCAAGTAAATGTGTCTATTCCCCGTCCTTAAATCTTCTGCATAATTCAATAAGGAATTGGTAAACTTGCGATATTTTTGAGAATATTCATTTATTGACGGAAAGGAACAACAAAGTAGTGGGACTCCCATAACAGTAGTGTCATTCGTTTCTCCAGATAATACTTTCGTCAAACCAAAAATGATAAATTCTTAGCTTCTTTAGTAGTTCCGCAGACAGAGTGAGTGGCGACTTGCCGTAAAATAAGAATGCTGCTCGTAATGTATGGAAAAACATTAAAAATTCCTCTATCTGGGAGAATGTGGAATTCCCTCGTGTGCTCACGTGGAACAGCATTTTCAAAATATGTTTGGATGTCCATTCTCAAAGTTTCTCTGTCAAGAGCTACCGTTTTTATCTCAAATCGTCACTGGTACCCATTGCACGTTTTCTGGATTTAAAAACGTCTCTTACCTTTATTGTCAAGTATAGGGTGGACAGAAACAGTCTGAAAAGCTTGTAAAGGTGGTGCAGGGTAACTTCTGCTGGGAAATAATTGTTAAGAAAAAATTTGATACGTTGCTGGATTTCCGGGTAAATTAGCACTAAAGATAGCAATTAGAACTTTGCGCCCAGAAAACTGAAGCGGCTCGCCAGAGGCAGTGTCGCCAAACGTGTTCTTCGTTTGGTCTCCTAAAACCAAACAAGGGAGCGACACAGAAACATGTGATGGTAGTAACGATCGAACCCGAGCCAAAGGTTGAGTAGTCTCGTGCGCTATCTTCTACACAATGAACACATCTGACATTAATTGTATATGGTGAGCCTCTTGAATGTGCGCACGCAACGGCTTGATTGATTAACTTCAGTGCTAATTAACTCGGAAACGGAGCAACGTATCGAATATCTTTCTTATCAGTTATTTCCGGCACAACATACCTTGTAACAAACTTACAAGCTTTTCAGTCTATTTCTGACCACACTGTATAACGTGATACAGTAATTACTTAATGATAATTCAAACGCAATAAAAGTATACATTATCTGATGAAAAGTATTGATCACCCCTATGTAATGGATGCCACAAGAGGATGATCCGCCAGTATAAAAGGAGGTGGAGATTATTGTGTAATCAGCAGAGAAGCAGTAACTACTAACTTGGGTATAAAAGTAGGCAGAGAGTACTGCGTTGTCAATAGAGCAGCAGTAACACCAAAACGGGTCGATACAGACAGCTCAATGACTTTGAACGTCGGGTGGTCATTAGATGAGACCTGAGTAACAAATCCATCAGGGACATTTGAAGTCTTTTAAAGCTGTATAATTCTGTCGCTAGTATGTGGCTGTGAAATGGAAACGCAAAGGAACAACATCAGCTAAGCCAGGACCAGCAAGATGCAGGAGGAAGGACATGACCACCAACGACACAAAAAGATGAAAGTCCTAGGTGTCAACGCAAACCAAGAATGAACAATCACTTAACAACATGTAAATTTCACTTCGAAATTATGAGCAACTACCGCAAAGGGGCCTTTTATCTTGTTTGTTGAAAGTAAGGACAGAAACATAGGCAGACTACGCCCTATGGTACCAGGCAAACTTATCACACGGGAATGTGGATCATTATTCAAGTTCATAATCCGTACTAGGGTGGAAAGGAAAAACCGTGTGAAAATTGAGACTACGTCAGGATTCACTGCAAATGACCTGGTTCAAAATTCTCTCTTACACAATGCAAATTTAGAGGCCTATATTCCAAAGTTATACACTACTAAACAGGTTTCGATGGGTCATCTCATACTGACAGTTTCAGTTCACAGAAGTCAGTTTAAATAATGCGAAGAAGCGGAAATGATGGAAACAGAAGTCCATCATGGAAACTGTTAATGGAGTTAAGGAATAAAAGATGGGGTTTTGGAAGTATACAGCTTTCCGAAATCAATTCTCGGAGACTACATAAAACGTAAAACAAAGGACATAAATGATTTAATAGATACGAAGCCTGAACGGGACTGTATTTCTAGGACATGAACTGTAGGAATAGTTAGTTAGGTACTGTGGGATCATGGTGAGTAGGTATTATGGATTAAGATCTTCTGATATCAGATAATTAGCTCTCCAGATCCCTGTGGGAAACAATATTGATCATAAATTTCCGCTCGCAAAAGCACCAGCAGGGAAACAATGATTAAGAATTTTTTTAAGCCGATATCTTTTTCTCAGCTCGAGAACATCGGAATCAGTGTCGCTAGCTGGAGTGAATGGCTTTTCCAAGGAAAGGGTTATTTGCCATTTCGACATACTGAAGCCGGCGCTGGAGAAAGTAAATTTCAGTCTAGTGAAATTGTGTAATACTGACGAAACTGGAATAACTACAGTTTATAGACGACGATCGAGAACAATTAATTTTAAAGGCAAGAAACAGGTTCGAAGCCCGTCTTGTCAAAAACAGGCGCTCTTGAGGCAGTGGTTTCCTGCCAAAGTGCGGTCACGATGGTCGCCCCACCTGCGATAGTCTTCCCTCGAAAGAACGTGAAGCTTGATCTGCCGGATGGTTATCCTTCAGGAATTTTAGCTGGCTGTCACCCTTCTGGATGGATCCAGTTCCATATCTTCACGGATTGGTTTCGTCATTTCTTGGACTATACAGAGCCTACTCCAGACAACCCAGTTGTTCTCAGCTTCGATGAGCATTTCTCCCACGCAAGGAACACTGATGTCAACCACCTAGCACGTCACCACGTAGTTATCCTTGTGTGTCTACCTCCAGATACTACCCGGAAGTTGCCATTTGAAAGGAACCATCCCGGCATTTGCCCGGAGCGATTTAGGGAAATCACTGAAAACCTAAATCAGCATGGCCGGACGCGGGATTGAACCGTCGTCCTCCCGAATGCGAGTCCAGTGTCTAACCACTGCGCCACCTCGCTCGGTCGTTATTTATGTCCTGGATTACATCACGGTCGCAGAACACAGCCATTCCCATGGAAACGTACATGATGAACTTTCTAGACACCTGTGCACACAGTGGGAGAAATGTATATAGTCTTACGCAAATACCTCCCATTACGCAGACCAGTGGCAGATGCAGCGGATAAACACCCAGCTGTGCCGCTTGTGGAAATTAGTGTATATCGACGCATTCATTTGTGAAACGTGTAAACAGAAACTTCTAGCAACAGAACTAACTCTATTAATTTCAGTATTCTGCTCAGACGTGAAAAGATGATTACAAGTTCTCATACAACATTTTCTACTGCGAATCAGACTTGCGGAAGATACCTTGTCGTTGTTTTGTTGGCTGTAGTGTGGTTCTTTGCCCCTTCTTGAACATAAACTAGTTAAAAGAGTTGAAGAATAATGTAGTCGACGCCGACGTATTTTGAGACTCGCCGTTTATTTCAGCAAAGCAGTTAAGAAAACAAGTAAGTGAGCCTATCTTTATGCCCCGTCAGCTTCACAACTTCCTGAAGAATAAAAATAACATCTGCGTCCGCCTCGTTTCATTTATTTCAAGACAATGAAAATGAGATACCTTCAGAGATAAAATTACTCAAGTGAATGTCTAATCGATAACAGAGGATGCTTTCCGAGGAAAAATAAAGACGAAAACTTTACATAAGACCACGAAACTGAACCAGAAGAGTTACGTCGCAGTCAGGGGATGTGTCATATAATTAACGGGAACGTCACAAAACTATTTCCATGAAGCATTCCTATCAATAAATGTTGGTTTGTCAATGTCGTCATGACTGATAGGCTGTTTTACTTTTTATTCTCTTTTTCTTCGCAGCTATACAAACAGATTTAGTGTAAATCCTATCAAGCAAATGATGTTTGTCTAGTAAATCATTGAAACATATAACGTTCATACCATTTTTCCTAAAACATTGAAATATCTCTCAGTTACCTGCCTACATGCAATAAGGTTTTAAATTATTTTGTGTTGGATATAGGACCTCAAATCTCGTTTAAATGCTTGCATAAAATTTCGGCTAACTTCTGTTCACAACCTACCACTCAAACACAGTTTAATAACAAAACTATGACCTCTAGGAAGTTACGTTTGGGAACAGACGTTGTTAACACCCAACCAATGATTGAAACACCTAGTAGCATGATAATTACTATATTTTTAGATTGTGATAGTGGATTTGAAAACAAAATTGAAAAAATGGTCAAATGTTTTGTTAAATCATTTGTCTAATAGCAGTAAATAAAATAGGTTACCGAAACATTTGACACGCCTTTATGTAATGCTCGAATGAAATTGGTTATAGGAAAAAGTAAGATATCCTCAGGACAACCCCTGCGAATGTAGGTATAAATGAATTGATACGATCGGAAGGACTCTCATATACACGACAACAAGGACCAGCGCTACAAAGTACATGCTTGCGCATACTACAACATCGGTAACACATGTCTGTCTATCAAAGCATCAAAAATACTGATCGTACATCGAAAACGAACATCGGATAATCACGACATTTGTCAAATATGCGGAATGCTTTAGCAACGTACTGAAAATAATGACGATATCATAAATACAAGTAGTAGAACGAACTGAACAGAAAGAAGTTTAATTGTTGGTCGTCATGATGCTGCAGCTCTACCCTAGAAAAGAGATAAATCGTAATTACTGTGGAAAAATGACGTTCAACTTTTTTAGTGTGCCGAATGACAAAGACTTCTTTATGTGAAACTTGATGTCAATGTGTCTGTACTATGTTGAAATACTGTGAGGTTACTATCAATAAATACACTCCTGGAAATTGAAGTAAGCGTGAATTCATTGTCCCAGGAAGGGGAAACTTTATTGACACATTCCTGGGGTCAGATACATCACATGATCACACTGACAGAACCACAGGCACATAGACACAGGCAACAGAGCATGCACAATGTCGGCACTAGTACAGTGTATATCCACCTTTCGCAGCAATGCAGGCTGCTATTCTCCCATGGAGACGATCGTAGAGATGCTGGATGTAGTCCTGTGGAACGGCTTGCCATGCCATTTCCACCTGGCGCCTCAGTTGGACCAGCGTTCGTGCTGGACGTGCAGACCGCGTGAGACGACGCTTCATCCAGTCCCAAACATGCTCAATGGGGGACAGATCCGGAGATCTTGCTGGCCAGGGTAGTTGACTTACACCTTCTAGAGCACGTTGGGTGGCACGGGATACATGCGGATGTGCATTGTCCTGTTGGAACAGCAAGTTCCCTTGCCGGTCTAGGAATGGTAGAACGATGGGTTCGATGACGGTTTGGATGTACCGCGCACTATTCAGTGTCCCCTCGACGATCACCAGTGGTGTACGGCCAGTGTAGGAGATCGCTCCCCACACCATGATGCCGGGTGTTGGCCCGGTGTGCCTCGGTCGTATGCAGTCCTGATTGTGGCGCTCACCTGCACGGCGCCAAACACGCATACCACCATCATTGGCACCAAGGCAGAAGCGACTCTCATCGCTGAAGACGACACGTTTCCATTCGTCCCTCCATTCACGCCTGTCGCGACACCACTGGAGGCGGGCTGCACGATGTTGGGGCGTGAGCGGAAGACGGCCTAACGGTGTGCGGGACCGTAGCCCAGCTTCATGGAGACGGTTGCAAATGGTCCTCGCCGATACCCCAGGAGCAACAGTGTCCCTAATTTGCTGGGAAATGGCGGTGCGGTCCCCTACGGCACTGCGTAGGATCCTACGGTCTTGGCGTGCATCCGTGCGTCGCTGCGGTCCGGTCCCAGGTCGACGGGCACGTGCACCTTCCGCCGACCACTGGCGACAACATCGATGTACTGTGGAGACCTCACGCCCCACGTGTTGAGTAATTCGGCGGTACGTCCACCCGGCCTCCCGCATGCCCACTATACGCCCTCGCTCAAAGTCCGTCAACTGCACATACGGTTCACGTCCACGCTGTCGCGGCATGCTACCAGTGTTAAAGACTGCGATGGAGCTCCGTATGCCACGGCAAACTGGCTGACACTGACGGCGGCGGTGCACAAATGCTGCGCAGCTAGCGCCATTCGACGGCCAACACCGCGGTTCCTGGTGTGTCCGCTGTGCCGTGCGTGTGATCATTGCTTGTACAGCCCTCTCGCAGTGTCCGGAGCAAGTATGGTGGGTCTGACACACCGGTGTCAATGTGTTCTTTTTTCCATTTCCAGGAGTGTATTTTTTGCAAAAACAGAAAAAATGGTAGACCACACCTGAAGGCAATGTAAGCCCTTGCCACTTATGAGCACTCACCACCCTCCTCAATGTCGAAGGCAGTTGAAGTCGCTTGATTTTTGTGTAGATACAGCATAGCAACTCACAGCTATCCGTTGAATACCATAAAGATGCTTATCATTAGTAGAAATGTTGAGAGGATCGTCGCAGCGAACGAGAAATTTTCACTGACCGCTGACTCAAGCGAAGCTGATCTCGAACCGTTGAGGGAACCTCAACAATTTCACAATGACGAGGCCAGAGCTAACTGAAATCCTTACCCTCAAAGTAACTCGAGCGCCGGTTAAAATACTGACTCCGTCAGCAAGTCTGTCACAGTCGTTGGCATTTTGTTTACGACACTTTTTTATTGCTGGCTTTGGTACATACTGTGATATTTCGGAGCACATTTAGATGGTGAAAACTTGATAAACTTTGGCAGCCAATTCTGCAAGCCTCTGCTGATTCCAGGCAACCCGCTGTTCGTTTTTGGATAGATGCGAAACAACTGCTTCACTCTCTCCGATCTCAGACCAGCTTTAGATATAACTATGCCGTAGAGGGCATCCATGTCTGCAGAAGTGAAGTTGCCTTCACGAAGTCGATTAAGCAGTTCAATGAAGATATTATATTGCTGTTGCATAGTTTGATGGCCTTCCATGAAACTGAAGAGGTACCACAGATTAAAAGTACCCACGTAAGAATTACGGTCGGTGTGAAAGAACCCCGACAGGAATCAGCGCTGTTGCTAGTTTTCAGTATCGTGAAGCGCTAACGGCTGCAGCAGAAACAGTCTACAACTCTACAGAGTTGCGACAACACCGTTACAGTAGAGACGTCTCCAGACTCGCGTCTTTTACAAGTGTCTTTTGTTCTCAAAATGTCCTGGATTAGTACTTGGTTCGAAGGAAGACATTTTGACAATTAAATATCACACCAATGAAAATTCTTATGTACGAAACAGCTAGCCCTTACAGAGGCAATCTTTGTAACGCCTCATTTGCCTTCCTAGCGATTTCTGTTCTATAAATGCCCTAAATGTAGTATTTGATTGGAATGAAGCTTTTTTGACACAGCAAATGAACTCTTTGTGTGCAAAATGGAAATGTTCTGAAGAGATGAACTTTTTGACAATTTACGTACGCAGCAGCTGAAGATCGTGACATATTTCAGTTTTTCGTCGAATCACTATGTTCATATTAATTACCCTGATTTCTTTCAACGAATCAAGTATTTTTTACTAAACAATAGCACACGCTGGTCTGTATCACACCCCATTTATAAATTTCGCACTCTTCGTTTGGCTATGGTAAGTTAGACAAAAAATTTCTGTCAAATCAGTACTTGAATTTTTCTTAATTACCCCGATTACTTTAAAGCAATTAAATCGCTTTTTGTAAACCTAGAACTCAAGCTGGTCAGTTTCATACCCCATTTGTCCATTTCCCACCCTTTGTTTGTCTATAAAAATTCGGACAAAACCCATTGCATAATTTACAGGGAGTCTTGTTTTCGTTATGCTCAAACGTTTAACGAACACATAAGCAGGAAAATGCATTTAGGAGATGGCACACTTCAAGTGCAACACATACGAAGAAGCAAATACAATGGGGCCAAAAGGCTGAAGCTCAGAATTACACAGACGGCAGAAGAAACTGAATACTATCAAATGGTTCAAATGGCTCTGAGCACTATGAGACTTAACTTGTGAGGTCATCAGTCCCCTAGAAATTAGAACTACTTAAACCTAACTAACCTAAGGACATCACACATATCCATGCCCGAGGCAGGATTCGTACCTGCTACCGTAGCGGTCGCGCGCTTCCAGACTGTAGCCCCTAGAACCGCTCGGCCACTCCGGCCTGCTGAATATTATCAGATGAGGTACTAATGCTAGGATATGTATGCCGCTATTCAGTTTTTTCAATGACTGAAGCAATTGTTTAGGCTCATACTAACGGTTAATGGTGACGACCGTCGCTCTCAGTGCACAGTGCATGAGTTATTATAAAGCCGCATACAAATTTACTATGCTCCTTCGAATACGCGAACAGCAATTGTTTCGGCACTTGAGAATTTATCACTTCTAAATATTACCTTGAGGAGGTCCAAATGAATACAGGAATGCGGAAGACGATAAGCCAGAATATAACATTTCGATGACTCATGGCTCAGTTGTGCCGATTTTCGTGCTTCCACTAACGTATTGGTTACAGCGTCTTTGAATGTGTATCTTAACTCCAGAAGCCTTCCTCACTTCCTTCCCTTGCCCTGTGGTATGCAGTGTGTGTGTTTCCCCTTTTCTACTTTTCTGGTGGTTTTCGAACACCCACAATAGCTTGCCCACTTCAGCATCATTATTAATTCCTATCATTTCTAGTGAATTTTCTCCATTTGCTTATCTCCATGGTTCATGATAATGCCCAATGCTCTTACAGTGGTGGTGTAGGTTTGGCCTTGCAGAGAACAGTTCGCTCAGTGCAGTACAGATAATGGCTCTCTCAGGCCGCTTTGCCCTGTACATAACACACCGTCCCTCATCAGGTCATTAGGTGAGCAAAAGCGCGTTTCCTCGGTGCACTGCACTACTGCAGTTGCGGTGCCTCTGATGTAGCCACCTGCTCTCTTTCCCTGCACTATTTCACGTGGTCTGATCGTTATTTCACCAGAATGTGTTGACATGAACTATAAAACAGCGCCGATTACCAAGCTTCGTAAAGTTTACACAGTTGCAAATTAGATACGTGAATACGACCATATTACCGCAGGAGTTATACCTACTGAATACTTTATGGACAATTAATCACATCATCGTTGACATTAGCTTTTGCATCTTTTATGTGAATTTCTGTAAACGATATTTTTGCGGTTGTACCCACTGGCTACTGTATGTAGATGCTCGAAACTTTAGGTACACATTGACAACACATCTAACTAAACCTAAAATCACTGTCATGTCATTTGTATCCCAAGATGTTATACAATAATTATTTACAGCACAGAACGTAGAAATTTCTATTTTTAGAATTTATAAATTAGTATTTTCCTCAAGTTGAATACGTTTGTAACTGCTTTTCTCAGGACAGTGTCCTGAGACACACTTAAAAAATTAGCTCCCTAGCCCAGATATTTCTTTCGGGCGTAAGGAAAAATGGTCAATCGTGTAATTGTCACGAATTTCAATTGAAAAGTTGTGTTTGACCTACGATTCACGTCTGTGCCCTTGTCAATGATTTGTGGGAGTTTATATTTCAAAGTTAATCGCAATCATTTTTCTCTTTCATTTCCGGATTACTGCTTTGCCACCACCGATCGAATCAATCAAATGTTTCACTGTGTGTGTGAGTGTGTGTGTGTGTGTGTGTGTGTGTGCGTGTGCGTTTGTGTGAGGGAGAGAGAGAGAGAGAGAGAGAGAGAAGGACAGTAGAAAGCTAGGGAGGGAGAGAGAGAGAGAGAGAGAGAGAGAGAGAGAGGGGAGAGAGAGAGAGAGTCTCTATATAACATCTCCTCTACACCCCCCCCCCCCTTAAACCCAAGAACACCGAAACATCTTGGAGAGAATTATAATAATATTAGGACAAAGAAATGCTAAAACAAAACTTAGAAAATGCCGTTTGATCTACATCACATGACACAGCAGGTCGCGAATACGGATGAAAATAATAATAATAATATAATATTTTCCTTTTGCGAAAAGTTTTTGATGCTTGTGGGTTATTTGTTGTCAGTCCTCATCAGGCTTGAGGCAAGGAAGGATTGTCCCTAACTCTTCTGTGTTCTGTAATTTGCGCTCGTATGTCTCTAATTTGTGTATAATTTTTCGACTCTTTCTAACCCACCCTGTGGGCACGTGGCTCTTATGTATATCCCTGAAGAACCCGTAATAAATGGTGCAAGTGAACAGCGCTCTTTTTCAGTTATCGGAATTCCAACCACAACAAAAAATTCGTAATTTTCCAATCAAACTACAGGAAAACAAAAAGTTTTGTTTGAAAGCAAGCAAAACAATGTAGGCACATAGAAGTGTGTGTTAACCTATAAATAAGTGTCTGAGTAGATGGGAAAAGTAAATAATTCGATTTTTGATCTACTTTTTAACATGTCAGCAACTGTGATGAATTAATATGTCAAAAATCCGCCTCAGTTGCGAAATGTTACTGGTCTTTACAAAGGTTTCAGCTAATCTAGCCTTCTACAGAAGCATAAATAAACTAATACATGCCAGAATAAGGCACGGTCAAACAGAGTTCCAACGCAGCGTCCGAGGCTAACCGACCGCTTTTCACGAAGTGGGGCGGGGGCTGTTCCTCAGTTAAGTAACGTAGCTTGATGTGGTGCCACGGTACTTTAGCTTTTTATGTTTGACTGTGCCTTATTCTGGCATGTATTAGTTTATTTATGCTTCTGAAGAAGGCTAGATTACTCTATCTGAAACATTTCGTAACTTAAGCGAATTTCAGACACATTTATTTACAAAAATACTTTGGATGCTTTAGTAATAATACATAGTTCGATTTCTTTCAGTGACTTTCCGCTTGACTGTCTCTCTCTCTCTCCCTCTCTGTCTCTCTCTCTCTCTCTCTCTCTCTCTCTCTCTCTAAAAATGTGTAAATACGCCATGCATAAACATGTTTCTGTGCTCTACAAGTGGGCGTGTAGATGGAATTTTTTCAGTATGTGCTCTGCAGCTGTGTTTACTAACGGTAGCGGTTCGTCAAACTTCGGCGTAATTATATAAGAGACAGAAGTTGATCATTACAGCCAAACGACTGCAGTCCGAAAGAAGACAGTGGTGAGCAGCTCATTGTCATTGTTCCCCTGGGCTGGCATACTTCGGTCGGGAGCCCCATTTCGCGGAGGGTGAGATGCCTGGCGCATGCTTTTTTCTTTTGTCTACGCCACTTCTCTTCATCTCTACCTAACTACATCTATTTCAACCTTTTTACTGTTTTCCAGCCCTGGTCTCCCTCTGCGATATGTACCTCCCTCCCTTCCTCCATTGCCAGATCAATGAACCGTTGATTCTCAGGATGTTTCCAACCTAACGATCCCTGCCTTTGCTCAGGTTGTTATATAAACTACTTTTTTTCCACCAATTCGATTAAGTACATCCAGACTCCGAAGACAATTCCTCATCAATCTAACCGCGTAATTTTCAGCACTGTTCTGCAGCACCTCTATTATCTTCTCGTCTCTACTATTTATCGTCCACGCTTCACTTTCGTACAAGGCAACGCCCCAGGCAAATACTTTCAGGAAATACTCCTTGACATTCGAGCTTAACAAATTTCTCTTTTCCAGGTATGCTTTTCTTGTTATTGGTAATCTGCATTTTATATCCTCTCAGCTTCGACCATTATCTGTTCCTTGGCTGCACAAGTAGAAAAAGTCATCTCCTACTTAAAACTACCTCACTTCATAATCTAATTCCTTCTGCATGATCATATCGACTACGTTCCATTGTCTTTGTTTTACTTTTGTTGATCTTCATCTTTCAGCCTCTTTTGAAGACGCTATTCATTCCGTTAAATTGTTCTTCCAAGTTCTTTTACCGTCTCTGACAGAATAACATTTTCAGCATATCTCAAAGTTTTTATATCTTCACCACGAACTGTAATTTGCTTATCAAATTTCAAATAGTGTGGTCCAGTCGACATTCTCAAAAATTGTCCCTAATTTTTCTTCAACTTGCCTTCTAAACTATGTCGTAGGATCAGAATAGCCTCGTGGTGTAGTGGCTAGCGTTGCTGTACCTTCAGTATAGGTTCCCGGGTTCGATTCCCAACCACGCAGGAGATTTTTTCTTATCTGCCCGAGGAGATGGTATTAGCTTCGTCATCATCAGTCGGGAAAATCGCTAGGCTGGTCAGTGAAAACGTTGGGAATTTGTAAGGGCCCTGCGCCTCACAAACCAGGTACCATCATCATTATTCGAGTTCGGTCTCCACTAATTTTTCCGTACTGCTACAGATAATTCGTGTCACTATTTTGCAAACATGGCTATTAAACCTGGTAGTTCGGTAATACTCACACGTTTCGACACCTGCCGTACTTGGATTTCAAGCTATTGGATTATTTGAAGTGTGAGGCAATCTCTGCCGCCTCCCACATCTTTCACGAGAAGTGGAACAGTTCTGTCATCGCTAGGTATCCCAGTGACGTCAGTAATTCTTAGGAATGTCGAATACTACAGGGCCTCGTTTCTGTTCAACGTTTTCTTCAACCTTGTATACAATCATCCCATTTTTCACCTTTCCCTTCTTTGCTAAGTGTTGGCTAGACATGTGAGCTCTTGCTATTCATACAGCTGATCTCTTCTCTCTAAAAACCTCTTTAAATTTCCTAAAGCGGTATCGACCTCTCCCGTGCTTTTGCGTAATGTCTGTAGAAGGACATTCATTTTTTATAGCCTGTAATCCTTTTAGCTTACGTCATTTGCTTAATTTACATATTTTCTCCTTTCGCCAATTAAGTCCAACATCTCGTGTTTTCCAAGGATTTCTACTAGGCTTTATGCCTTTGCTTATTCGAGCTTCTGCTGCCTTCTCTATTGCGTCTCCCAAAGCCACTCAGTCAACTCCTATTTTTTTTCTTTACTACTTTTTCGTCAGTCGCCTAAATGCTCCCAACGAAACCCTCAACAACTTCTGGTTGTTCCAGTTTCTCCTTGTTCGATCTCCTTAATTTCCTAGCTTTCTGCAGTTTCTTCAGTTTCAGTCGGCAGTTGATGACTAACAAATTATGGCCAGGGCGCACATCTAGCCCTGGCAATATTTTGCAGTTCAAGATCTGGTTTCGAAATTGCCGTCTTATCAAGATATGATTTATTGTTATTTAAAACCCACATCAACAAATGAACGCATCTCATGTGGAGCTATAACACCTGAATTTGCTTTAGCATAGGCTACATGTCACAGAATTTACGAAGAAAAAGCAGGTCCGTGACTAGCAGACGAATGCCGTATTACGAGGTAAGACTTGGGTTTTATTGCGAGCAGTTGTCAACCGGAATAGGTCCAAAGGAGTCGCAAGTACAACTGCATATTAAAACACGATATCTCATAGTTTTTTTACCGATGAGAGAAAACATTGTGACAACCTGCTTAATAACTTGTTTGTCCGCATCCAGAACGAAATACGTCATTGATTCCGCGTATCAGGGATCCGACAGTTTGGTAATAAACTGGTGGAGGTATGTGGCATTAGATGTCTACGCACAGGTCATGTAATTCGCGTAATTAACGGGCCGCTGATTTGCGTACTTGGTGGTGCCGTCCACAGCGACTCAGATGTGTTCCGTAGGATTCATATCAGGCGAATTTGGTTGCCGAGGCATCAACGTGAGTTCACTATAATGCTCCTCAAACCGCTGTAGCGCGGTTCTCGCTCCGGGACAGAGACAAATATGCTGCTGAAAGGTGACATAGCCGTAGGGGACGGTGGTTCGCAGATGACAGCGAGTCTTCGATTGCTACCACAGTTTCCACGCAAGCGCAGGAGAATGTCTCCCATAACATAATACTGCTCCCACCACCCTTCGTCCGTGACGCGTTGCTCGTTTCGAGCCGCCGTTCACCTCGATGAGGAGGTTTATAGAGACGACCAGCGACCTGTGTGATTCACCCGGAGAGCCGATACATTTGCATTGATCGACGGTCGAATCCCGATGGTCCCGTGACCACTACAATGTAATTGAGTCAACATGTGAAAACGTAGGGGTGGTCTGCTGTGGAGCTCCGTGTTCAACAATGTGCGATAAACAGTGTGCTCCGAAATATTGTGCGTGCTCCAGCATTGTGATCTTTCGACAGAGGATAGTAATATACTTGCCACTATCGCTTTAAACTTTCATACTCAGATGTTTACGTTCCAAAGACTCGTAACGGCTCATTTGAGTTGCCGATGTACTCGTAGTACAAACAATCAAAACGCAATTTCTTTTAAATACGCACACGACACATCATGAGTTGTTTTACGGTGCTCTGTGTTACAGACAAATTTCCAGCAGAGTGGTAATGGAATGATTTAAAACTACAACACAGTTAAGGGATATATTGAAATAAATGAATCTTTCTGGACAGAGTTAAATTTTATTTTGTAACCTCACTGGCTCACCTAAAAAATTATCCTCATTACAATTCAGATTAATGTACGTGTAACTAAAATCCACGTGATGATGGCAACATGCTGCCGAAATGCTTCGCGGTGCTGAATATTAGTATAGACTTAGTGAAGCAGTAAAAATTATTTCGTAAGTTTATAACACCGTCACTAACCTCAACTATCCTATCATTTTCTTCTAGGCAGACACTGCAGCCACGATAAATTTGAAGAATGGCGTTATTCCACCAACCTGATGGAATAGTCTTTCTTCAACCACTTTCTTAGAATATGTACAAAATTAAGGACTTATGAGATTTTTAGTTGGCTTTGTTAATTGATTTTTCGGCCTGCACAAATACGCTGTACAAATTTTATAACTACTTGAGTAGGCACGAAATTTATTTCTCTTAGAATGAACGATTATCACTCCAAGGACTTAAAAAAACTTTTTACATTTTTATCTATTTTCCTCAGGGGAAAGTAATTTTAATTGTGTTAAATATAGCAGTCATGTCTATAGTTTTTGCTTGTTTGTTGTTACAGGCACATTTATGCTGAGAGGTGCTTACAGCCTGGAGTATTAACCTGGAGTATTCACCCGTCATTTTCATCATGTAGCAGTACTGACTTCAAGGAAGTGGTGAGTTTCTACCAGATCCTTTCTACAAAAGTCACGAGTGAGTTGATCCTCAGTGACCTTAGCATGCTCATGATGAGATTCTGATTTTTAGGAAATCAGCCTTCAGCTCAAAGGACGGTTTAGACGCTATGTGTACACGAGTGAGAGGTACTTTCTCCATCTTCTCGTACTACGTGGAAGATGAACACCCGTGCCTTCCTTCGAACTGATAACGGCCTCACGGAACCAGTAGTGCGGAGTTCCTTCCATTTAAAGCGACCTCCTGGTATTTCTCTCAAAAAGAAAGTGTTTCCGTAGGTTAAAGACACAGTTTCAAAGAAATACTAGGACTGAGAGAAGAAAAATAAGAAAAGGACTTTAAATAATCTAATCTCCAAAGAAATGCTTTGAACTTTATTGTAGTTGGAAATAAATTTCAATATTTTCGTATATGGTGCTTTTATACCCCACAGTACATTGTTTCAGGACACTATATTAATCGTAATATACTATTCACTCATTCCGGACTTGATAGGCTGCGTTAGCATTCTCTTAATCACGTTTGTTTACTGACTAAGAATGAGCGACTTGCTGTGGGAAGATATATAAACGTGTCTCCAATATTTTAATAGTTTATTTTTTATGTTTATTGAATCATAATCTATACGCATGACATTGTCAATTGGAAAACTAAATTCATTATTCGCCTTAATGCAGTGTCTGTTTTAACTTTATGAAACAGAGACATTTGTCACTTGATAGCAGTAAATATATAGTCGCAGTCAGGGCATTATTTTTCACTATAGAGCAATACATCCTACAATTATTTCGTATTACGCTGATATGATGATCGAGCGTTTGGTATTTCGAAAGTTTTTGATCTGTGCATATTTGTCTGTTTTTATTATCTGGAGTGTAGTCTTCCATAGAGGTCGAACAGGGACGATGCATGCTACAGACAGGAAGAGAACAGCAACTTTTTAACACTGGAGCTAGAAAAGAATGACGAAGTGTAGGAACGTAAAGTTCAAAAATGGTTCAAATGGCTCTGAGCACTATGGGACTTAACTTCTGAGGTCATCAGTCCCCTAGAACTTAGAACTACTTAAACCTAACTAACCTAAGGACATCACACACATCCATGCCCGAGGCAGGATTCAAACCTGCGACCGTAGCGGTGGCGCGGTTCCAGACTGTAGCGCCTAGAACCGCTCGGCCACCCAGGCCGGCGGAACGTAAAGTGAGTAACTGATAACGAAGTACAGAATTTAATAGGGGAGAAAAGAGCTGTATGGCAGAAGTTGGTTTATAGTTGGAAAAGATTCATAGTCTATATCCTAAGGCACTATGGAATAATTTTGGTAATGGAGGGAAGGATGTGTGTGTGTGTGTGTGTGTGTGTGTGTGTGTGTGTGTATCTTAGGGGTGACATGGGGGGGGGTGGATGGAAGGATAGTACTATAGCAAAGGGAGACCAAGGTTTCACCAGAGTAAGCACTTTCGTGTGGATTTAGGTTGCAGTAGTTATGTAGAGATGAAGAGATTCGCACGGCATAGCCTGGCGTTGAGACCTGCATTTTGTCAGTCCTCCTAGATAATGACACACAGAAAAATCTTCACGTATGAACCTTGTAGGTAAGAAACGTAAGCCTTTATGAGAATTGTAAAAAACGATTAGTTACTTAATAATACAATTGATAATGTAGCACAAACAGGAAGAAGGTATAGCATCCTTCCGTCGAACAGGTCGTTAGAGATGGAGCACAAACTTGCAATAGGGAAATGACGGGGAAGGAAATCAGCCCAACCCTTTTCAGAGGAAATGACCAGTGTTTGGCTTCAGCGATTCACGGAAATCACTGAAAACGTGTATCGGATATCACAGGGCTTCGAACCATTTTCCTTCCGAATGTGATTTTGGCAAGCTAACTATGTGGTATCTCGCCTTCAATGATCAAACTATTCTCGTTTTGTTCCATCCTCAAAAGTCTCGGAACAGCGATGTTTTTCTCGGTCGTCCTACCTTCCTACTTCCATGTCCTGGTTTGTAGTTCAGCCACGGGATCGGCATGTAGTTTCACATTTGGCATGATTCGTGGTAGGGGTAGCCGGATACCGTTCCTGACGTCACCATTTAGGCACTCCCGCCCCACAACCGCTGGTCGTAACTTGTGTACCCCAAATCTGCACGGGCTGTGCATTATGAACAGGTGCTCGATAGTTTTGAAAGATGCAATCGCCATCTTCGAATTGCTCTTCAACTGTGGGAAGAAAGAAGGTGCTTAAAAAATCAGTGTAGGCCTATGCTCTGATAGTGCGGCGCAAAACAACAAGGGGTGCAAGCCCCCTCGATGAAAAACACAACCACACCATAACACCACCGTCTCTGAATTTTACTATTGGTACTACACGCGCTGGCAGATAACGTTCACCAGGCATTCGCCATACCTACACCCTGCCATCGGATCACCACATTGTGTACCGTGATTCGTCACTCCACACAACATTTTTCCACTGTTCAATCATCCAGTGTTTATGGTTGTTACACCATGCGAGGCGTCGTTTGGCATTTACCGGCGTGGTGTGTGGCTTATGAGCAGCCGCTCGACCATGAAATCCAAGTTTTCTCACTTCCCGCCAAACTGTCATTGTACTTGTAGTGGATCCTGATGTAGCTTGGAATTCCTGTGTGATAGTCTGGATAGGCGTCTGCCTATTACACATTACGACACTCTTCAACTGTCGGCGGTCTCTGTCAGTCAGCAGACGAGGTCGGCCTGTACGCTTTTGTGCTGTACGTGTCCCTTCACGTCTCCGCTTCACTGTCACATCGGAAACAGTGGACCTAGGGATGTTTAGGAGCGTGCAAATCTAGCGTACGAACTTATGACACAAGTGACTCCGAATCACCTGACCACGTTCAAAGTCCGTGAGCTCCTCAGAGCTCCCTGTTCTACTCTCTCACGATGTCTGAGGTCGCTGATATGGAGTACCTGGCAGTAGGTGGCAGCACAATGCACGTAATATGAAAAAAGTATGTTTTTTGGGGTGTACGGACACTTTTGATCCCATAGCATATCAAGAATTGATGGAACAAGAGTGTGTTAATTATACTTTCTTCAGATTCTTCTAGTAAGTCTGAGTCTGGCATCTACATGCAGACAACACTTCCGGATATAAGCATAAATCGGACGCAAGTGCCGTAAGTCAAAGAACCGTAACTGAATAGCTTATTAAACGAACTGTTTTTAGGTCAACATCCCAATCAAAATTGCAAATAAATTTTCTCACAGACTGCTGAAAATATTTTAACCAAATATAACGAAACGCATATGGTGAAACAAATACGCATTTACGGTAGTAAGATAGGCGGATCCAAAATATTATCGCAGATATCGACTCTATTTGTCTCTCTGCTTGCTTCACCTTACATTTGCTCATGTTCAGAGTCAGTTACCATGCTTTGCGCCTGGCACCGATCGCCTAGAAGCCTCTCTGCATTTCGTAATAAGTTCCTAGCGACGTCGCCTCCCTGTACACACTTGCCTCAACAGCGGAGAGCTTTGTACGGCTGCAGGCGTTATATGCTAGGTCATTTCTATATAGTATGTCGTGAACAGCAACAGCCTATTACCCTACACTGAGGTGCGTCGGACTGTAACTTGACCTCTGACGACTACACGTAATTAAGAACACTGTACTACGCTCTATTTGCTAGGAAATCATTACTTGAGTCGTATATCTGTCCGGATATTCCATGTTATTCAGTCTCAGTGTTGCGTAAGAAGTAAGAAAGCAAAGAAGAAATGTGGAAAGAGAATTGAAGTTTACATAGAGGAAACAAAAACTTTACTGTTTGCCGAGGACATCGTAATTTTATCAGAAACCTTTAAGGATTTGGATGATCAGTTGAAGAGAGTATCAGGTGAACAGTAAAAATTAAACTATGTGAATTTGGAGAAATTATATTAAGAAATGAGACGTTGAAACTAGTTGATGAATTTTGTTATTTGGGCAGCGAAGTAATAGACGGTGCAGAAGGAAAGCGGATATAAAGAATAGACTGGCACCACCAAAAAAAAATTAAAAAAAAACTCTTAGCAAAAAAAGATGTATTAGAAATTTAAGTTTCAGCAGACATTTTCTAAAATTTGTTTGGAGTGCAGCACAATGTGGTAGTGAAAAGTGGATGAAAAACAAATCGGACAGACGAAAATATATGATGCTCCAGAAAAATGTTGAATTCTACGTTTCAGTACTTACGCAACGATCAAGACACCGCAGAGGGTGTGCTAGTGTGAGAAGAAAAATCAACTCAGGCTTTAAACTGCAGATCATTACAATAGAACAATGAACGTAGTGCCAGTACTTTGTAAAATTTTAGTTATTCCGTCTTCTTTTCTAAAAATTTCCATCACTATGCTACACGGTAACTCACTTTTATGCAATTTTCTACCGATATTGCGATATAATGTATAGTGAAGTCGGAACTTTTACATAAAAACTATTCTTCAATTATCAGGCATCTTGTCCCCGATTCGATAATATCGAGAGTAAAATTATTGGCAATCATTTACTGTCACAGCAGATATGCGAGCTGTTGGTACTATTCTCTACGAAATGGAGTATCAACACAGGTTGAATTCTTCTGTCAGTACGAATGTCGTGACGGGTATTTTATTCTTAGTAAAAATAGTATTATTTCTTGTTGTCACTACACTGCACTGAACTGATGTGTAATGTTGAAATTTTTTTTGCAGAAGTGGATCAGATCTTCGCAGCTTTCAAGGAACCCAACAACGAGCCGATGGAGCGACCTGAAGAAGTTGCCGACGGTCACCCAGAGGTGGAGAAATCTACAGAGATTGGACAGAATAATGCGAACACCCGTCTGACATGCAGAGGACTATGTTTTGCATCCAAACCAGCTTGAGCGTTCCTGGAGATGTCTCCTACAAATACTGTGTGCCAGTTAGTAGAATTACATACCATTATTCACAAAGACACTGTTTCAGGAGAGATGCATGAGGAGCATAAGGAATCCTCATAGTTCTTATCACTGATCAGAATGACTAGATAAGATACAAATTAGATATTTGTGGAAAGTCTGAAGAACGTTATTTCACTCTAATAACCTTCAAAACAGTCTTGAAAATTTCCAGTGTGTGACAAGGAGAATTGTCATATTGGAAGATTCATATGTTGCAGTGTACCATTTAATCAGCACTTCGAAACAAAATGGTTGGTTACCTTTCCCGTTACGATTCATTTCAAGCTGACCATCAGATCCGCCGTAAACCAGTAAAAATGCTACACAGCATTTACGATGCTACTGTGCTGAAATGATACTCTATGGGCAACACGCTTTCTCTGTGTTCTCCATAGCAAGGACATCTGCGACTGGGGCAGTACACAGGAAAACACGCCGCAGTATATCTCCTGTACTATTACTCAAAGTGACCGAGGGTAGACCACAGCACTCCGGCCTGGTGGTCCCGGGTTCAACCCCAGGTAGGAGCGGGGTTCTTCCTCGTTCCAGGCCCTCCAGGACTGTCCAGGCCCACTCAACTTGCTATCAGGCAGCAGATCCCAGGGGTAAAAGGGGGCTGAGGCGGTGGCCGCACCAACCTCCCACCCTCTCCCTCCTCACCTAGTGTCGCGGCGTATGAAGGACTATGCTCTACCCGCAATGAGGCCTAAAGATCATTCACGAGCCAAGAGCCACAGCCTTTATCGCTCAGACGTCCAGCTCTGTCAATGTCTTGTTTGCGTAATACTGCTTTCGCTAGACTGTAGACACATATTAAGTTCAGAGGTCACTTTCTTACGGTATTAGAGGTAATAGCACTCTAGCAGTTTGTTATACATGACAGAGCACAGCAGATGCAATGTGCCACAAAATTATCATACTATCACGACGCTGGACGCAGTAGCTCTGGATATTCCCATTTCTCAGACATACCAATGTCTCGGGACACACTGATAAGTGTTACATAGTACGTAAGGAACAGGTTATAATTTGTGATTCTTATTGTTTACACTAGAGTATAGAGGGAAAATAAGACAATGTAAGATTATAAGTTGCAGATATTGTTTATACATGGATGTTCATATTATTCTGTCCAATCCCTGTAGATTTTAGCAAGCTATCTATTAATGGTTTATCAATGAAAAATAAACACACAAAACTGCTAAGCTGACTTTTTATCTACCTTTTTCAACACTATGTAATTTCTACGAAACAGCAGAGATCGAGACCTTCAAATGACAAAAGGATTTCTCTGCTGTTAAAATGTATTTCAGCAAAGAGTGAAGAACAAACGTTTTTGCTTCCGTTACGTCGTAAAGAAACTGATTCCTGACGGAAGTCTCACAAGCAATGTATTTCTGCTATGTAACTAATTGTGTGCAGCGCCTGATGGCAGACGATCACCGCCGCACAGTGAAACACATACGGCATTGAAACATGGCCTTTGATTAGCAATGATCACAACTTACTAGTAGCTTTCACTCGTCTTTTAAAACAAAAAAAAGAATATATGTGTCAACATTATCCAATTTAGAAATGGGTCTTGTAATGTGACAACGTGCCATCTAGTGAATACCAGGCATAGTCAAGGCGCAACGGTAGATAAATTGGACGCTTATGCCATCTGTGGGCCAGAATCCAAGGCAAAGCGGAAGTGCTTATGCCTGGTGTCAGCTAAATTAAAGAACGCTATGCGGGAGACAGTGTCTGGCTTGTGCTGCACTCTGACAGCGAAAAACAAAAGAATTAAACTAAATAATATTGGTATGTGTAGTAAAAATATAAATGTAATATTACTTTAATATATGAAAATGACTCTAATTGAATATTGTAATGCTATGGTATGTTTAATTGTAAATAGAGAACTTGGCGTAATGTAAAATAATGTTTAGGTGTCGGGGGAATCCCCGAGAATGAGAAACGTGTACAGGTTGGCGCATAATATTGGCGGTAGAAGTAAGTTTGCGTAGCTCTAAGGCAGAACAAGTGTTAAGTGGCGTAAAAGTGACTGCCGGTGTGTGCTACGGTAACGTTGCTAACAGACCATTTAGAAGTGAGCTGAAAACAGATATGGACTTCGTTTATAATACGGCTACAAGCTAAATGGACACTAAGGCTTGTAAGACGCGGTATTTCGCAACGAACTAGAAGTTATCTTACAAGAGAATCATTATGAACAGTAGTTGTTAAACTGACGCCATTACTAGTACATTTATATTTTGTGAATCAGTTTGTGTAATAGTCAAACCAAGTTCTGTACAGTGTGTAAAGTTTGGAGGCAATAATAATTTTGTGGTTTAAATTGCATTCCCCGAGTGTAGTCAATTATTTAAAGGAAATAGTTCATTATTACCCCATATCCAATGATTTCTATGTGCCGCAACATCAGTCAAAAGTTATGGTGCATGAGTATCGGCGTAGCTATATTACAAGAGAAAATATTCGGAATTAACGCCGAAACTGCCAGCAGACGCCGCTTCATGCAAGGGATGGAAGATGCCAGGTACTGTGCCACCTTAATTACTATCCAGCTTTTCAGTACATTGCCATAGTCAAAAATTACTCGGTTCAGTCCGAGCAACGTGATTCTCAATTAGTGTTTTCAGTAACTATATTGGCAAGCAGATCTATATTGTTCCTTAATTGAGCGTTCAAGGAAATTTCTGCCTGCACAGTAGGCATTGTGCCTTCAGCACAACGCAAGCACAATAACATTAAATTCACTTCAAAAATGGCCCTGAGCACTATGGGACTTAACATCTGTGGTCATCAGCCCAGTAGAACTTAGAACTACTTAAACCTAACTAACCTAAGGACATCACACACATCCATGCCCGAGGCAGGATTCGTACCTGCGACCACAGCGGTCACGCGGTTCCAGACTGAAGCGCCTAGAACCGCACGGCCACACCGGACGGCCATTAAATTCAGTAATTACAATTTGAGTAGTTTACATTAACCTAAAACAAGTTCAAGTGTTTATCATGTGTGTTTATGTATTGTGAAACGATTTGAGGCTGTGGTATTGTTTAAAATGAATAATGTCCTCCTGCTAAGCAATATCAAACGTACAGAATTAATTGCTCCCTGTTCAGTCACTTCAGAGAGATTATCAGTGCTACTAATAATCAAATATAGACGTAAAAATAAGTTTTTTATGCGCCATTATCATTATTTATTCCAAAAATTCCGTGTAGTAGCTGGATCGCCATAGGGTGTCTATTCAAACCTATTATACGCGAGAGCCGCTTTCCGGACGTCTGATGCCACATGGTCTATTAATAATACAGTAAATTCGGGTAGTGGCATCGCAGTCTCCACAATTTAAGAGGGAACGCTCACCTACGGTATCGATAGCACTCAAGTACAGAATCAGGCAACACAGTAGCAAAAACGTAGATTTATATGAAGTTGGATCTGTGAAAAACCCTATTCCAGCGTTCGCCTGAAGACATCTGGGCCATCACGGGGAATCTAAAGTAGGGTGGCTGGATATCGACCTGAACGCGACTTCTGAATACCATTGCTTTCGGACGTGAATCCTGAGTCGACAGTCAGAGTTTATTGTCCTTCTCAGCTTCGCAGGAGGTGAACTCGCATGGTTCCCTAACGCACCATTGGGTAATGCGAGGTGTACGAGTACACGTGTTCAACATCAGCTTATTATATCATATACTCCACCTTGCAGTGTTGAACTTAATTCCGAAGCAACGCGCTATATGGCAATGCTGCGACCTGTCCTGTATCAGACCTGGTTCTTACCGATTATATTAAATAAATTTTTACATGTACTCATTATTTGGTCCCTAAGCGTGGAAACGTCATTTTTTTCGCTGTTCTCAAAGAGCGAAAGTTCATCAATTAGTGTGACCGAAAAACTTGATATTGCTTGCATTTTATACATTATAGTAACAATATTAAGAAATTACATCGCTTCGTAGACGTAGGTGATTTCATTATCGTTTCTGAAAACATACAGGTCCTGTCGAAAACTGCTATCAGTATTTAGGGGTCACATCAATAAACCAAAATTAAAAGCAAAATTCATATGGATAAGTGGGTGGAAATCTTACTTTACTAATTATGAGCCAGTATCTGCTGGGAAGTCATTTAACGAGAAGCCGGCTTTCATGTACAAACATTTCTTGAACAATTCACTGCTCTGTTGTTTATGGTCTATCCGTGCGTCGAAGGGTGTACTTCACACTGATTGTGCCACTACGCTACTACTGTCTGTGTCCAAGTGCATGTTGGTGCATGTTATCGAGGCCAGTGCACAGGTAGAAGCGAACACACGCGTTGGTCAACTTTTTTTAAAGCCCTGAAGGCGCCTTCATGTCACTGGTGAAGTCACAGAAGATGAAGCGACTTGCATCTCCTCAGTCGTTCCACTTTCTGTTGCCTTTTTCCGGTGTGGTCACTTAATCTACTGGTGCTTGACCTCAACCATCTATACGGGAACTCGAACTGAACCGACCAGAATACGGAGATGGATTAGGGATATTGATAGGGTGAGTCTTGGTTCAAGCTGTTTACAACTTCTGGCCAAATTTACGTCCCAAGAGTGAAACACAGCGGGGCTTTGGTGATGATTTGGGCAGCCATATCGTGATATTTCGTGCTCCCCATGGCAGTTCTACAATGTTGTATTACTGCCAAGGATAATGCGGCAATTATGACTGATCAGATCCATTCCATGGTATAATGTTTGTTCCCCAATGAAGATTCCATGTCCTAAATCTACAGGGACGCTGCTCACACAGCTCGCATCGCCCGGGCCTGGGTTTGTGAGCATGAGGATGAATTTTCGCACCTCCCTTGGCCGCCACAGTCACCGGATCTCATTGTCACTGAAACACTGTAGTCTACTTTGGAGAGATACATATGTGATAGTTATCCACCTGGTTACCTCAGGTTCGTCTGGTAGCTGCGCGGTCTGAGACACAGTGTCACAGTTCGCGCGACTCCCCACGTCAAAAGTCCGAGTCCTCCTTCGGGGATGGGTGTGTGTGTTGTCCTTTATCATAAGTTATTTCGCCTTTTCGTAAAACTCTTTTCTGTTATTTTGCTTTGTTTTATTATTGTGATTATTATTATTTGCGTAACAACGCATATACGAAAAGAGCCGCGAAATACCTTTTAGTAATGCTGTGCCTTGAATTTCTTTATAATCATTAATTTTCAACAAAACAGAATATACTGGGTTCTTATTGTTCTGTATCAGGCTTTCTATTAAAGGAACGTTTCTCGTTACTGTAACTCACTATAAAAGTCAACATATCTTCCCTACTTTATCGTTATTGAAAATGAAAATTACTTTGTTATGAAATACTGATGTTACAGTTCACGAAGATTGTTCAACACCAAAATTTTGCAGTGGATTTTTGTTAAGAGTAAAACACCAATAATTACCACGACTAGCACAAGAACATGAGACTATTGTCGGAGAAAAATACGTTTTCACTATAAGGTTTGCCAGACCAGAACTAAGCACAGCAAAATTCCTATTATGTTACGAAGGTAAATTATCTTTTTTGTACTGTTAGCAATATATTATCAGCAGCCCGCGTCAACCTGCAAAACACATCATAAAATCTGCTGATCTGCTCTGCGAGTCCGGAAGCTGAAAGAGATGATTTTATTTCACTATTACCTTCCCGCTTCTTTGCGGTATGATAGATTTCTTTTAATGCAGTTTGAATATGCCGCGGCAGCGGCTCGTCCGTTCGCAGCGCAGCTCTGCACCACGGATAATGTTTAAATAACTAAAAATGTCTCAAAAGGATGGGATAATATTCCAAGCAAGCTACTACAAATAATAATGCAAGGTTTCATTAAATAACTCTATTCAAAACATTCAAATATGTTAACTAATACACACCTTTTACAATGAGTACGTAATGGCGTACATCTGTTGACCATGACAAAAGAAGACTACGTTAGCATTTACTGCGACGTCACAGGCTATCTTACTCGTACAACTCCAAGAAGAAGACAGAGAAATTAATGTTCGTTCTGTATTATTTATACTAGTGGTATATTCTTATCTTTGTATGCTATTTATCGTCTGTGCGGTTTCAATACTCGCCGACACAGATATTATCTAAAATAAATAATGAAAAAAAAATACATAATTCCATACAATAACAAAATATGATACACAATATTTTCTCTTTACTACAAAATATGTCTTTTGCTAAGGGACGTTACAGTTAGTTTAAGTTAGTCACTGTAGGAGGATACAAGATGACTTGGACAGGATTTGTGATTGGTGTAAAGAATGGCAGCTAACTCTAAATATAGATAAATGTAAATTAATGCAGATTAATAGGAAAAAGAATCCCGTAATGTTTGAATACTCCATAGTAGTGTAGCGCTTGACACAGTCACGTCGATTAAATATTTGGGCGTAACATTGCAGAGCGATATGAAGTGGGACAAGCATGTAATGGCAGTTGTGGGGAAGGTGGATGGTCGTCTTCAGTTCATTGGTAAAATTTTGGGAAGATGTGGTTCATCTGTAAAGGAGACCGTTTATAAAACACTAATACGACCTATTCTTGAGTACTGCTCGAGCTGGAATCCCTATCAGGTCGGATTGAGGGAGGACATAGAAGCAATTCAGAGGCGGGCTGCTAGATTTGTTACTGGTAGGTTTGATCATCATGTGAGTGTTGTGGAAATGCTTCAGGAACTCGCGTGTGAGTCTCTAGAGGAAAGGAGGCGTTCTTTTCGTGAATCGCTAGTGAGGAAATTTAGAGAACCAGAATTTTGAGGCTCACTGCAGTAAAATTTTACTGCCGCCAACTTACATTTCGCGGAAAGACCACAAAGATAAGAGACATTAGGGCTTGTACAGAGGCATATAGGCAGTCATTTTTCCCTCGTTCTGTTTGGGATTGGAACAGGGAGAGAAGATGCTATTTGTGGTGCGAGGTACCCTCCGCCACGCACCGTATGGTGGACTGCGGAGTATGTATGTAGATGTAGATGTAGATGTGGGTTAGGTAGTGTGTAAGCCTAGGCAGCGATGATCTCAGCAGCTTGGTCCCACTGGAACTTACCACAAATCTCCAAATTTTCGTACCCTCAACTTGCCACTATTTTGGAGGGAGTGTAAGATTCTCTTCAAAACCTTACAGGACCTGTCTGTATTTATCCATTCCGACATAGGTGGACTCTGCTTTGAATGCCAATGCTTTTCCTACACTCCATTAGGCGTAGTAATGCGTTACTCTTGTAGTGTTTACATATTTTTGTCAACCACTTTATCTGCAACAAACTAATAATACAATAGAGAATTTAAAAATATTCCTTTGTATTCTTTTCTACACAGAGAATTATTGAAAGCCTCTCATGTAAAATGTTTTTAAGTGACTAATACTCTCTTCCCTACAAGTCTATAAAGCATACATAAATGCTGAATTCAACGAATCATCCACATTCCCGGGGTTAGAGAGAGGAAATGTTTTTATCCTTGGCAGATGGCATTAACGTCAGCAAGACAAGAGATACTTTCAGGATGAAGCAGGCTATGGCTGATCAAGACGATGGGGGGGGGGGGGATCGGCGATACGTCTTAGTCAGTGTGTTGGCCGGACTGTCCCCTGAGGCAGTCGAATACGCCCGTCTTGTACACGGTTATGCGCTTCCTACTATCGCACCGCCGTTTTAAGTAATCAAATGGGCCACGTATCTTGGCAACGTATGTACACATCAGAGAGTCTGTCTGCCTGCCTGATGTGAACGCAAAAACATGTTTATGCAAATGTACATTCACCCACTTTAAGCAACTGCACCCCGTCCCCTCCCCCCATGAACCATGGACCTTGCCATTGGTGGGGAGGCTTGCGTGCCTCAGGGATACAGACAGCCGAACCGTAGGTGCAACCACAACGGAGGGGTATCTGTTGAGAGGCTAGACAAACGTGCGATTCCTGAAGAGGGGCAGCAGCCTTTTCAGTAGTGGCAGGGGCAACAGTCTGGATGATTGACTGATCTGGCCTTGTAACACTAACCAAAACGGCCTTGCTGTGCTGGTACTGCGAACGTCAGAAAGTAAGGGGAAACTACAGCCGTAATTTTTCCCGAGGGCATGCAGCTTTACTGTATAGTTAAATGATAATGGCGTCCTGTTGGGTAAAATATTCCGGAGGTAAAATAGTTCCCCATTCGGATCTCCGGGCGGGGACTACTCAGGAGGACATTATCGGGAGAAAGAAAACTGGCGTTCTATTGGTTGGAGCTTGGAATGTCAGATCCCTTAATCGGGCAGGTAGGTGAGAAAATTTAAAAAGGGAAAGGATAGGTTAAAGTTAGATATAGTGGGAATTAGTGAAGTTCGGTGGCAGGAACAAGACTTCTGGTCAGGTGAATGCAGGGTTATAAATACAGAATCAAACAGCGGTAATGCAGGAGTAGGTTTAATAATGAATAAAAAAATAGGAATGCGGGTAAGTTACTACAAACAGCATAGTGAATGCATTATTGTGGCTAAGATAGATACGAAGCCCACACCTACCACAGTTGTACAAGTTTATATGCCAACTAGTTCCGCAGATGACGAAGAGATTGATGAAATGTATGATGAGATAAAAGAAATTAGTGAAGGGATACGAAAATTTAGTAGTCATGGGTGACTGGAACGGGATAGTAGGAAAAGAAAGAGTAGGAAACGTAGTAGGTGAATATCGAATGGGGTAAGAAATGAAAGAGGAAGCTACCTGATAGAATTTTGCACAGAGCACAACTTAATCATAGCTAACACTTGGTTCAAGAATTATAAAAGAAGGTTATATACATGGAAGAAGCCTGTAGATACAGACAGGTTTCAGATAGATTATATAATGGTAAGACGTAGATTTAGGCAACATGTTTTAAATTCTAAGACATTTCCAGCGGCAGATGTGGACTCTGTCCACAATATATTGGTTATGAACTGTAGATTAAAACTGAAGAAACTGCAAAAAGTTGGAATTTAAGGAGATGGGACCTGGATAAAATGATAGAACCAGAGGTTGTAGAGAGTTTCAGGCAGAGCACTAGGGAACGATTGACAAGAATGGGGCAAAGAAACACAGTAGAAGAAGAATGGGTAGATTTGAAAGATGAAATAGTGAAGGCAGTAGAGGATCAAGTAGGTAAAAAGACGAGAACTAATAGAAATCCTTGGGTAACAGAAGAGATGTTGAATTTAATTGATTAAAGGAGAAAATATAAAAATGCAGTAAACGAAGCAGGCAAAAATGAGTACAAATGTCTCGAAAATGAGATCGACAGGAAGTGCAAAATGGCTAAGCAGGGGTGGCTAGAGGACAAATGTAAGGATGTAGAGGCGCATACCACTAGGCGTAAGATAGATACTGCCTACAGGAAAATTAAAGATACCTTTGGAGGAAAGGGAATGAATATCAAGACCTCAGATGGAAACCCAGTTCTAAGCAAAGAAGGGAAAGCAGAAAGGTGGAAGGAGTATATAGAGGGTCTATACAAGGGCGATGTTCTTGAGGACGAAATTATGGAAATGGAAGAGGATGTAGATGAAGATGAAATGGGAGATATGATACTGCGTGAAGAGTTTGACAGAGCACTGAAAGACCTAAGTCGAAACAAAGCCCCAGGAGTAGACTACATTCCATTATAGCCTTGAAGAGGCAGCCTTGACAAAACTCTATCATCTGGTGAACAAGATGTATAAGACAGGCGAAATGCCCTCAGACTTCAAGAAGAATATAATAAATCCATGATGTGAAAAATGGCGAACTATCAGTTTAATAAGCCACGGCTGCAAAATAGTAACAAGAATTCTTTACAGACGAATGGAAAAACTGGTAGAAGCCGACCTTGGGGAAGATCAGTTTGGATTCCGTAGAAATGTCGGAAAACGTGAGGCAATACTGACCCTACGACGTATCTTAGAAAACAGATTAAGGAAAGGCATATCTACGTTTCTACCATTTGTAGACTTAGAGAAAGCTTTTGACAATGTTGACTGGAATACTCTGTTTCAAATTCTAAAGGTGGCAAGGGTAAAATACAGGGAGCGAAAGGCTATTTACAATTTGTACAGAAACCAGATGGCAGATATAAGAGTCGAGGGGTATGAAAGGGAAGCAGTGGTTGGGAAGGGAGTGAGACAGGGTTGTAGCCTATCCCCGATGATATTCAATTTGTATATTAAGCAAGCAGTAAAGGCAACAAAAGCAAAATTCGCAGTAGGAATTAAAATCCAAGGAGACGAAATAAAAACTTTGAGGTTCGCCGATGACATTGTAATTCTGTCAGAGACAGCAAAGAACCTGGAAGAGCAGCTGAACGGAATGGACAGTGTGTTGAAAGGAGGATATACAATGGACATCAACAAAAGCAAAACGAGGATAATGGAATGTAGTCGAATTAAATCGGGCATTGCTGAGGGAATTAGATGGGAATGAGACACTTAAAGTAGTAAAGGAGTTTTGCTATTTGGGGAGCAAAATAACTGATGATGGTCAAAATGCGAAGGATATAAAATGTCGACTGGCAACGGTAAGAAAAGCGTTTCTGAAGAAGAGAAATTTGTTAACATCGGGTATAGATTTAAGTGTCAGGAAGTCGTTTCTGAACGTATTTGTGTGGAGTGTATCCATGTATGGAAGTGAAACGTGGACGATAAATAGTTTGGACAAGAAGAGAGTAGGGGCTTTCGAAATGTGGTGCTACAGAAGAATGCTGGAGATTAGATGGGTAGATCACATAACTAATGAGGAGGTATTGAACAGAATTGGGTAGAAGAGGAGTTTGTGGCACAACTTGATTAGAAGAAGGGATCGGTTGGTAGGACATATTCTGAGGCATCAAGGGATCACCAATTTAGTATTGGAGGGCAGCGTGGAGGGTAAAATTAGTAGAGGGAGACCAAGAGATGAATACACTTAACAGATTGAGAAGGATGTACGGTGCAGTAGGTACTGGGAGATGAAGAAGCTTGCACAGGATAGAGTAGCATGGAGAGCTGCACCAAACCAGTCTCTGGACTGAAGACCACAACAACAGCAACAAGCGACTGTACGCGATCTGTATCATTTGTCGCTCGAGAAAATTACGCTGTGCAATGAATTCGTAACCTGAAAACACTCCCCTCCCCACCTCCCGCACACATACATATATCGAATAGGTCAGTGTTTTCAAAAGTGCTGCTGCTATTCCCCACAATGACAAAACCGTAATTCGCTGCTCAAGCATAATTAATAATGGTTTAAGTAACTTAGCGAAGTATCACTGCTACAACTTAATTTTAAAGTAAACCTGTCATTGAACAAAAAATTGGTTTGGACACCACAGTGTTCCGCTGGTCCTGCCTATGGCAGACATGGTATCTATATCCTTGGCTTCCTCCAATCTTTCGTCTGACTTATCCAACCAGCTATGAGGGGTGGACACCAAATAACGATGCATCTCGACGTCTTCCAGATTTACAAACACTACCAGACGTTAAATAAGTGCTCAGCGACAAAAAATCTGCTAGTGATAGAGAACAAAGCGCACAGCTCCCTAGATCAGAAGTCTGGTGGTTAATCACTTTATTTCTTTCATCTGTTTAGAACGGTATATGCTGTTTTACACATCCATCAGGTTATTTACGATAAATAGGTAAGAAAGGTGACAATAGCACATATTTTCACTCACGAGAATATACGAATCACTAACTGCAGGAAGGAAACACGTAAAAAATTTGTTTCATTGTGTCAAATCAGTCCAGCTGGGTAGGTGCATCGTTTGCGGCTGATAAAGAACATGTCCACATTCAACAAACTGCCTGTAACAACAACTATAATTCACCGCTTCCTGCAGGTAGGGAACATGTCCTAGAAGTGTTTCCTTTCTGCTGTAGATAACGTTTCCTGTACACAACGCTAGTGCGTGAACACAGCTCGATTGGACGGATCGGAATATATATGATCACACAACTTTTTAAATATCTGATCTATTTCCAGTCTGTATAAACTATACAATATGGCTTATTTTATTAACTTCTTTCGTGAATTATCATTTTCGTCGGCAAATTATTACCGTTCATAATGAGATCAACGGAAGAAGAAGGAACTGAGGTAAAGAAAAGAAACAAGGAAACCATTAATGTTGACATAAACAAGAGAAACACAATCAAGAAAGCTAATTTTTCGGGTAGTTTCAGAAAGGCTACACCAGCTAGCTCAGTGTACGATACACATCAACGTCATACAGGCCGATAGCTTTCCTTTAAGCAGTACTCAGATGAATATAGAGCTTCGTATGGAACCTGTCTACAAATCCAAACAAAAAATAAAAAAATTATGGATGCCACTTAAAACATTGAATTTATGTTCCGGTAGAAAAGATGCATATTCGACTACAAAGAGAGATGATACTGAAGAGAATGTTAAAGAGTAGAGGCAAAGGTGGAAAAATGGGCCCCTGCTGGTGTTATGGGCCCCCTACATATTTGGAAGTACAGGCCACGAATTCTAGCGGAGAGCACATGAACTACTAAAACTAGTTGCCAAACTTCACTGTACAGTGCGCAGACGTAGTAGCTGTCATGGTTTGTGAGTAGTTGTGCTGTGAATTTTTTCGCTGTCATCAAAAGTTTGAAAGGTTAGTGTTTACTTGAATAAAACTCAAATTTCTAACATGTTATTAGTAAAACTAAGGTAAGGTACGTATTTGGCTTGCTGTTGGGATACCGTTTTACGTTAATTAACGACGGTTGCGAACCAAACTAACCGTAGGCAAGATCGTTTTTCCCAAGATGGCGAGGGTGGATATATGGGCCCCTTTTGCTGCTGGTATTATGGGCCCCGTAAAATCAATCAGATTTTATGGGACCATTTACAAATATTGCTGTACTTTATGTTTCAGATGCCTCGAACACATCTTGTACCCCCAAAGAAATCGAAACGGCAATCGTGGGACAAAGCAAATATGGCAAATACTATTGTAGCTATTAAAGAGAAAAAAATGGGGTTGAAAAAAGCGGTTAAAGTGTACTCCCTCGTTCTGCGCTCCAAAGGCTTTCCACCGGTTTTACAACAGGGACTTGAGGACGAACTGGTTAAATATCTTCTCATTATGGAACCCAAATTCTACAGCCTTACCAGAAATGACGTCAGGCGCATGGCCTACCAGCTTTGCACAAGAAATAAAAAGTTGGTGTTTCTGTCCCTGATGTTGACGACGCTGTATGTCTATTTTGTGAAGGGATTTTTTCAAAGGACACAAAAGGTGAACTTTGGGTCCAGTGTATAGCTTGTGAGATGTGGGCTCAAAACGAATGCGCTGGATGCGAAAAAGATGCTTATGTGTGTGACTATTGTAAATATGCTAGGCGTAGGTTGTGAAAATCATCCCACCAGTAGACTAATTAACAATGTTCAGAGTGAATCTTTCTTTCATTATACAGAAAAATTAAATAAAATTATATTTTTAAAATTTTTGTTTTTTTTATTTCAAACTACCTTGGGGCCCATATTACCAGCACAAATTCTTGACGCAACAAAATGCAGAGTACCAGGAAAAAAATAAAATTTTGTTTTAAATATTAAAAAGTTGGACCAAAACATGTAACTATTGCAGGACATACTAGAGAAATGTTTTATGTTAATTTCAGGTGATTATACTAAAAATAAAAGGTGTTATATAAAAAAAACAGAGTGGGGGCCCATTTATCCACCTTTACCTCTATGTATTTGCTTTGATGTAATAACATTCAAAATGTATTTTATTTCAAGAAAGTATCTAAAATAAATCTGTATTGTCATAATATAAGGCGCTCAATTTATGTTCCACATTGTTTACTTCAAAAATGGGATATTTCCAGCTGCAAAAAAGAGCTTTCAAGCTGCTGATAACTCAAAGTTGGTTAAAAATTACATACTCTAAAACACCGTACAACTACAAATTCTTAGAAAAAATACAGAATAATTTCGCTTTAGAGTGGCTATAAAAAGCAGTTTTTTCTCTCTCCTGCAAAATGTGTAAAAGTCGATTTGTTCCCTTTCTGCACTTAGCAGTTTATATTCTTGGTGATCAACAGAAACGTCTGCTTGCTTAACTGAGTGGTTACGTGCTTGCCTCCCATGAACTGGGTCCGGGTTCGATTCCTGACCGCGTGTTGTATTGTCCTTATCACCATTTCATTCTCCTCATCGGCCGCAAGTCGCCCAATGTGGCGCCGAATGAAGTAAGACACACTTGGGACATCCACCCAACAATGCCATACGATCATTTCACTTTCTTCAGAAATAAATTACAGTTTCTTTCTCCCGTAATAATTTATGTTCTATCTTGATACAGCTGTCTGAATTTAACCAGATTAACTACAGTAACTGTCACAAAATATGTGTTATCTTAAAAAACAGACGTGTGACAACAACATGAACTTGTATTATTCGCGTTAATGATATGACGACTACTGTAGATAAAAGTGCTTCGTCCAAGTTTTTGTAAATAGTTTTATAATAAAACTAAGTGGTAAATACAACAAATTATTCTCCTCACTTTCATAACAAAACTGAAAAAATTCGGGTTCCAGAGCTACTGAAAATAGTTCTCATTTATCAGCTGCATTCTCGTCCACAATCTCAAAACAAAAAAATGGTTCAAATGGCTCTGAGCACTATGGGACTTAACATCTATGGTCATCAGTCCCCTAGAACTTAGAATTACTTAAACCTAACTAACCTAAGGACATCACACACATCCATGACCGAGGCAGGATTCGAACCTGCGACGGTAGCGGTCACGCGGTTCCAGACTGAAGCTCCTAGAACCGAACGGCCACGCCGGCCTGCAATCTCAAAACAAATCAGCATTTTAGCTACCTAGCCTCTGAGCTGCAAAGATTAAAAGGCAACTGACACGAAGTACTGAGCATGTTGTGAGCCCAGTGGCGTTGCAAATGTCCGTCATATTCAAACATGAGCTCTGCAACTGGCTTGTGTCACCTATAAGAAACAAACAGCCATCCAGAAAGTGCAGAATGACCAAAAGCTATGACGTGTGCCGCTTTCCGAAATCTGTGTTTCTGTACAGAATAGATAACAGCGACCTGATTTAGCTACACTCGTCAGAAAAACTATATTCGCTTCTGTACACAGTGATCTTTATATACGTAGTGTGTATCCTCTAGCTATCCCTTGCATCAGATATGATACATCGCCGGCCGCGGTGGTCTAGTGGTTCTAGGCGCGCAGTCCGGAACCGCGGGACTGCTACGGTCGCAGGTTCGAATCCTGCCTCGGGCTTAGATGTGTGTGATGTCCTTAGGTTAGTTAGGTTTAAGTAGTTCTAAGTTCTAGGGGACTGATGACCACAGCAGTTATGTCCCATAGTGCTCAGAGCCATTTGAACCATTTATGATACATCGTTTCCAAGCGCGTTTGTTCGCAAAATGATCTTATTTAGTTTGAACGTGAAGTGTAACGTATTTCACACACTCTGCATAACAACCACGTCAATTACTTGTCACTCTCAGAATAAACACTATATATCTCAGGAGTAACCAACCAAGACTCCTTGAAAGATACGCTAGTATGTTTAATTTAGCTTTATTTAAATCAAAAACAGTGCTAAAAAGTTGTTAACAACACTTGATTCCAATTTATTAAAGAAAATCAAACGGAACAATGTGAGTGTACAAGGGACCTGGGTACATTAGAATGTTTCAAACTGATTGTATAATGGTGAGGTCGAGAATTGGAAACCAGATTTAATGGTGAGGTCGAGAACTGGAAACCAGATTTTAAACTGTAAGACATTCCCATGGACACATATGGACTCTAATATTATTCCGGCAGGGCGGGTTAACAGTCGCGTTGCGTTGCGTAAATGTTTGATCACTTTCTCTCGTCGTACTGTGCACTACAAAAGTGCCACCTACCTCAGTACGGCGTCCGATCACCAGCCCGCTTATCTGCATACGTAAATACTGTTCAGACGCCGTTAAAAGCAGCGTCGAAGAAAAACACCGTCAATACATACGCTTGCGAAGTCCGCGTAAACTCTGGTAGCAAGCTGTCCTGTAATATTTTATAACAAATTTCGGGTGGAGGGCGATTGCTTCTTCTCTTTAGAAAAATGGCAAAATTTTGCAACGAGCTCTTTTATTTCTTTAGGTTTAAAATTAGACACTTGCCATCAGCCTGTATTTAATTAACGAATGACATCACTGTCCTCAGCTCACAGTTCATGTAACCCAGTACACATGCAAGGCAGCCAGGAATGTACTTAAGTCCAACCCGAATTATCACGCGATTTACAGTCATTACTCTGCTACAATATACGAGTTTCACATTAGGTCCTTTTTCAGTGGATTTCTAATAAAGAAATTGCTCGCCAAATATTCCATAGACGAATATGAAACATACCTCGTGCAATTTTACAAAGGCCGAAAGTTCACACGCGTTTAAACATACCTCGTGCAATTTTACAAACGCCGAAAGTTCACACGCGTTTATCTCTTTAACAATTCACTTCACCAAGCTCAAATTTTCACAATCTGTCCGTGAATGCAACTGCCTTCACGCCAATACAGTCCGGACGCGAGAAACCAGTAACTTCTTCATTTTACTCTTAATGTAGACGGACACGTCCAACATGACCTGTACGTCCGATTCCTAGCCAGCGACTGCCTCCCTGCCGTTTCTTTTTTTTTTCCTTTATTGTAATTTTAATCACCGATACAGGCGGGCTGGCAGCAGCATAGTACGCTGCTCGTCAGCCTTAAGTGGCACAATAACATGACATAGAGGCGATACAAACAATACAAAAAACGGCGGGCAAAAAATGGAGATACAAAAAACAATAAACAAGAAGCCGTTCACATTGGACGAGAAAAACACTAAAACTTGTTGACACGGCGCACAAAACACGGAGAAAGGCGACAGCACATGTGAACAGTTGAGTTGTAACTGCACGAAACACAAAACGAAGCACACACACTAGACACTGATGGCGATGATCTCCGGGCCGTTTCTTCCAGGGCCTATAACTACGTGGAATGCGCGGGAAATACTCAACTCCGATTGGTTGTTCAAAATGACCAGGCAATCAAAACCATCCTTCGAGCTATTTCTCGCGCTAAAACGGTCTTCCACCAATCAACATTCACAGATGCATTTACGTCACTTCATCATGCAAATATTAATAAATTGTTCAACAAAACCAAACGAAAACTAATCTTGAAATGACTTTAGAAAATCATTATTCAGCAAATGGCTATTCTGGCTGCCTTCTTACAAAAGCAAATACCCTTGGACACACGTCATCAGCAAGGTAGGGAAATTACAGCTTTCATTGCAACTGCTTGCTTCACACTTTCCCATTACATAGTTACGTAATGTTTAACATCAGATAATACTGAATCTTTACGTATGTCCCACATATACACTCTCACTCGCTCTCATTTATTCACACAACAAAAGAAATAGTTATTAAATAAATATTAATTCTTTCTGAATTCTGTGTTACGAAAACGAAAAATAGTGAACGATTTTAATTATAAAATATCTAAATAAACTGTTCTGCCATTTAGTGAACTTCAGTAATAATTCCAAATGATACTAAAAGAGAAACTGCTGTGAATCCTAACTGACTTTAATCTTACAAGTGTCGGTTTGGGGTATTTTAGGTAATTTTCTCTAACTCTGAAAGTATGCCAGCTAGAAAGCAGAGATTTTTACACACTCTTCTTTTTAATAACAAAGGGCGGTATATTGACTTTTAACTAAATTGAATAATATTTAATATAGTTTATTTAGATTATTAGGGGCTTCAATATTCCGTCGCTCGAACTGACACAGGTACCACTTCCCACGGCTAGGCTAGCGACTGGTACGAATGAGTCACGCTAAGATACAAGCGGCTGTTTCTATCATCGCCAGCGGCTGCAAAGCTACGAGCCGTACTGCAAAGTAGTGCAATAAATGGTATTGCGTATTGCCTCGCGACGTTACATAACCATATCTGATTGATTTAAACTACAATATAAAGCTGAATAAATTGCAAAAATGTATGAAATTAATTACATGGGACCTGGATAAATTGGAAGAGTCAGGGATTGTTCAAAGATTCAGAGTAATCGTTAGATAACGATAAACTAAAAAAGGGGGAAAGGAAAGCGACATAAGACTAATGTGTAGCTTTCACAGTCCAAATAGTGAAAACAATGGAGGGCGAAATATCTAAAACGACAAGGCCTAATGGAAATCTTTACATATCTCAGGGGATATTGAATTTAAATGAAGAAAGGAGGAAGTAACGAAACGAAGGAAGTGAAACGGAATACAGACTTCAAAAAATGAGATTAACGGGAAATATGGAATGGCTAATAAGGATGGGTAGATGTCGAAGTCTATAGAAGCATGCACAACTAGAGCAAAGATAGATGCCGGCTGTAGGAAAATAATGAGGCCTTTGGAGAAAAGAGAAGCAGTGGTACGAAAATCAAGAGCTCTGGTGGCAAGCCAATACTAAGCAAAGAAGTGAAAAGTAAAAGATGGAAGGAATATATAGAAGGCCTAAATTAAATTTCTTCCGAACAGGTCATGGAGGCCCAACGGTACCGACCGGCCGTCGTGTTATCCTCAGCCCATAGGCGTCACTGGATGCGGATGTGGAGGGGCATGTGGTCAGCACACCGCGCTCACTGCCGTATGTTAGTTTCCGAGACTGGAGCCTCTACTTCTCAATTAAGTAGTTCCCTAGTATGAGTCACAAGGGCTGAGTGCACCCCGCTTGCCAACAGCGCTCGGCAGACTGGATGGTCACCCGTCCAAATACTAGCCCAGTCCGATAGCACTTAACTTCGGTGATCTGACGGGAACCGGTGTTACCACTACGGACAGGCCGCTATATAGAAGGCCTAAAAAAGAGAAATGAAGTTTAAGGACACGGTTCAGGAGAGAGGACCCGGCGAATCAGGATGTGGCTTGAATGCGAACCGGTCGCGGACGTGGGTGGCGCGATCCGGGAACCACCGTGTGTTGCACACTGGCAGATGGGCCGTGGGTGCGGCCGAGGTAGAACTCAGCGTGGTGAAACTCGAATGAGAGCCAGAGTGAAGACTCGGTACACGAGTCAAGGCGAAGGCGTCCGAGGGCGGTATGGAGAAGTCGCACGAGGCGCGGAGTGGAGACTTGGCCGCGACTACGAGCGAAGGACTGCACTGGAGCGGCGGAAGATCCGACTGAGTGACTGTTGATGCAAAAACAGACATAATGTCCGATGAGATACCGCAATCACTGGCTATACAATGTTGCTTATAATCCGTCTTGATTTCAAAATGTTTATTCACATAATCGGTTTCGGTTCCTCGAGAACCATTTTCGGAACTGAAACGATAATGATACTAATTTACTATTTCACAAACGCAAAACTTTTTTCATGGTATCCGATCAACATCAAATGTACCAGAACGTACCTGCAATTTCGGCTACAGGAGTAACCCGTTCACACTCAGCAAACTTCACATGCTACGTCACATTAAATTGGTTGGCAGAATGCACGTCATTTATATCAATTACAAACCTATAACCGACCAGTAGCGTCTAGTACATTTGTTACATTACATATGCACATACTGCATAAGCAGAATTTTGTAATTTACTTTTATCTCTAAAAATACTTAATTAAAATCTGTAGATGTCAAAGTTAAAATCTGTACTTGTCAAAATTAGAATACACAATATAATTATCATTTTTGTTCGATCTAAAACAAAAGGCGATTTCTATATTCATGGCACGGGTGTAGACTTGCCTCCCTCCGTGGTCTGCTTCCGTGGTTCCCGGTATTTCGCTACTGTGCCGCGAGCCGTTCACTTGTCTGAGTGTCCACCGTCGTGGGTAAGAGGGCCGTGCAGGAGGGCCCCGTCAACGGCGCTAGGCGCTGCACGCACCTTCCAGCTTTTTCACCGCGCACCATCTCTCGGACTTCTATACGCAACAGTGACCATCTCAGTAAGTCGTCTTAAATACTAAAATAGGCGTTATGATTGAACCCGCTTTGCTCGTTGGGGATTAAATCCGGATCTTTCTTTTTGTGGGTGTACATTTCAAATTCTTCCAAAACGTTAAGAAACCGTCCCTTATGAGCTCTATGAAGGATGTCCAAATTTTGTTCAAAGTTCGTGACTGAGTGCTTGAAGGCAGCCATATGCGCCCCAAACGCTGGTTTGTTTTGAGAGAAGGTGTGCCCCCTGAATCTGGTTTCAAAGTTCCTACCAGTCTGCTCTATACATTGTTTACAGCAGTCATCACATTTGATCTTATATACACCTGAATCCCGAAAGTTATTCCTACTGTTACATATTTTTTTGCCGGAGCTTCAATTTTAGCGTGTTATTTGTTCGGAGCCCTATTTTGACGTCGGATTTACGAAAGCACCTTTCAATCTTATCTGTAATTCTTCCTCTGTAAGTGTGACCCATGTATTTTTTCTTTTTGTTCCTCTTAACTGCGACTTGACTTCTTTCTATTTGTTTTATTTGCCTTTTCTTTATCATAAATATTCATCACCTGCTTAGACGTATATATCCGTTCGCTACCGCCACTTGTTTTAAAATACTTCATTCTTTTTCTACTTCCTGATGGCTTAGTGGAAATCTTAGTAGCCTGAATACCATCGAAGTAAAATATGCCCATTTATATCGCGGTGGGTGACAAGAGCGCTCATTAATAACTGAATCTGTACACGTACGTTTTCTGAATATGCTAAATTCATGTTTCCCATCTTTCTTTATTAGTATTAAATTTAAGTAATAAATACGGTTGTCTTCTTCAAAATCCATAGTGAATCTAATTTTCGGGTGTTGAGAGCTCATGTTTTGTGCTACGTTTTCGTTCTCATTTTTATCTCCTTTATATAATGAACTGGAGTCGTCAACATATGTCCTGTAAAAATCAGGAATATGTCAAACGTAGCACAAATAGTAAAACGTTAAAGTGAAGTATTATGGGTTAAAACTAAAATTCGAGAAGCATATAAAATGAAATATAAGTTAAGTAGAGACGCTTTTAATCTTCACTTGATTCTAGGTAACATTTTATCTCCACTACAGTTCACATACGTATTCGGAGAGACTGAAAACGGAATTGACAGGGAGCGAGAATTAACTCTAAACAGACATCAGGAGAAGCTTTTTAACCTAGGTGTAAATTTTAATATTGATAACGAAACAACGCTTAAAAAGTTGCATACATTTTGTGAGAGGGTCGTGAACTTAACAGAGATAGAATTAACAAAGGATGAACAGAATCTTTTAAATAAAGGGCTGCAGTATAATCTGAATACCGTAATTAACTCAAATACAATAAAAAAGATTGTCGCAGAATTGATAGTTGCATGTGATATCGCATATATGAACAGATAGGAACAGACCAACACGGCAGTTAAAATAAGGAAGTCGATTTTAGGTGAAATGCATACTACTCACAAGAACAGAAACGAACTACTAACTCTTAAGGGCTTGCATAAGATATTACAACCACAGAAGATTATCGTCACAAAGGCAGATAAGGGCGCCACTATGGTTTTAATACATGATACTGACTACACAGGGAAAATCGTAAAGTTCTTTATGGAGAACGGAATAGTAGAGGTCAAGAAAGATCCAACCACCAACAGACATAAGGAAACAAATAGATAACAGTGTGTTTCTCTTCACGGAGGAGGAAAAGTTTAAATTGAAAGTAATAAATCCGCGAATCCCCGAATTACGGTCACAAATAAAGCTCCATAAGGTTGAAAATTCGATTTTGCCCGATCGTCGATACCACCTGTAACCCAAGTTATAAATTAAATAAAGAGCTAAATAACAGATTGAAGGCGGCATATACATATCGTCGGACTTTTAACATTAGGAACAGCTACGAATTTCCGAGGAAATTAAAGACGTAGCTATAACTCAAAATGGTTCAAATGGCTCTGAGCACTATGGGACTTAACATCTGAGGTCATCAGTCCCCTAGAACTTAGACCTACTTAAACCTAACTAACCTAAGGACATCACACACATCCATGCCCGAGGCAGGATTCGAACCTGCGACCGTAGCGGTCTCGCGGTTCCAAAAGCGCCTAGAACCGCTCTGCCACAACGACCGGCAGCTATAACTCGGGATGCGTCACTAGCTTTATTGGATATCACCTATCCGTACACACACATTCCAGTAAAAGAAATGATTGAGATCATTAAGAACAATCACCTCACACAAGGTAAATTGGCATTGGGAGAAGTGACTGAACTAGTGGAAATGTTGGAACTTGTCGTTCAATTACTTTACTTTCAATGGTAAAATTTATCAAAAGATGGCTTGGCAATGGGGAACAGTTTAGCTGGGACGCTGGATGACATTTTGTAAATCACTTGGAAAACGAATACTTTGATGAAAATCCCGATATCGCTGAGAAAATTGTATATTACAGGAGACATGTTGACGACTCTATTTTATTATACGAAGGAGATAGCAATGAGAACGAAAACGTAGCACAAAAAATGAGCTCTCAACACCCGAAAATTAGATTCACTATGGATTTTGAAGAAGACAACCGTATTTATTACTTAAATTTAACACTAATAGAGAAAGATGGGAAACATGAATTTAGCATATTCAGAAAACGTACGTGTACAGATTCAGTTATTAATGAGCGCTCTTGTCACCCACCGCGATACAAATGGCCAGATTTTACTTTGATGGTATACAGGCTACTAAGTTTGGCACTAAGCCGACAGGAAGTGGAAAAAGAACTAAGTATTTTAAAACAAGTAGCGGTAGCGAACGGATATATACGTCTAAGCAGGTGATGAATATTTATGATAAAGAAAAGGCAAATGAAACAAATAGAAGGAAGTCAAGTCGCAGTTAAGAGGAACAAAAAGAAAAAATACGTGGCTCACACTTACAGAGGAAGAATTACAGATAAGATTGAAAGGTGCTTTCGTAAATCCGACGTCGAAATAGGGCTCCGAACAAATAACACACTAAAATTGAAGCTCCGGCAAAAAAATATGTAACAGTAGGAATAACTTTCGGGATTCAGGTGTATGTAAGATCAAATGTGATGACTGCTGTAAACAATGTATAGAGCAGACTGGTAGGAACTTTGAAACCAGATTCAGGGGGCACACCTTCTCTCAAAACAAACCAGCGTTTGGGGCGCATATGGCTGCCTTCAAGCACTCAGTCACGAACTTTTAACAAAATTTGGACATCCTACGTAGAGCTCATAAGGGACGGTTTCTTAACGTTTTGGAAGAAGTTGAAATGTACACCCACAAAAAGAAAGATCCGGATTTAATCCTCAACGAGCAAAGCGGGTTCAATCATAACGCCTATTTTAGTATTTAAGACGACTTACTGAGATGGTCACTGTTGCGTATAGAAGTCCAAGCCGAAGGATGAGAGATGGTGCATGGTGAAAAAGCGGGAAGGTGCGTGCAGCGCCTAGCGCCGTTGACGGGGCCCTCCTGCACGGCCCTCTTACCCACGGCGGTGGACACTCAGACAAGTGAACGGCTCGCGGCACAACCGCGAAATAGCGGGAACCACGGAAGCAGACCACGGAGGGAGACAAGTCTACACCCGTGCCATGAATATAGAAATCGCCCTTTGATTTAGATCGAACAAAAATGATAACTATATTGTGTATTTTAATTTTGACAAATACAGATTTTAACCTTGACATCTACAGACTTTAATTAAGTATTTATAGAGATAAAAGTAAATTACAAAAATCTACTTAATACAGTTTGTGCATATGTAATGTAACAAATGTAACAGACGCCACCTGCCAGTAATACACTACTGGCCATTAAAATTGCTACACCACGAAGACGACGTGCTACAGACGCGAAATTTAACCGACAGGAAGAAGATGCTGAGATATGCAAATGATTAGCTTTTCAGACCATTCACACAAGGTTGGCGCCGGTGGCGAAACCTACAACGTGCTGATATGAGGAAAGATTCCAACCGATTTCTCATACACAAACAGCAGTTGACCAGCGTTGCCTGGTGAAACGTTGTTGTGATGCCTCGTGTAAGGAGGAGAAATGCGTACCATGACTTTTCCGACGTTGATAAAGGTCGGATTGTAGCCTATCGCTATTGCGGTTTATAGTATCGCGACATTGCTGTTCGCTTTGGTCGAGATCCAACGACTGTTAGTAGAATATGGAATCGGTGGGTTGAGGAGGGTAATACGGAACGCCGTGCTCGATCCCAACGGCCTCGTATCACTAACAGTCGAGATGACAGGTATCTTATCCGAATGGCTGTAACGGATCGTGCAGCCACGTCTCGATCCCTGAGTCAACAGATGGGGACGTGTGCAAGACAACAACCATCTGCACGAACAGTTCGACGACGTTTGCAGCAGCATGCACCATCAGCTCGGAGACCATGGCTACGCTTACCCTTGACGCTGCATCACAGACAGGAGCGCTTGCGGTGGTATACTGCACGACGAACCTGGGTGCACGAATGGGAAAACGTCGTTTTTTCGGATGAATCCAGGTTCTGTTTACAGCATCATGACCGTCGCAGACGTATTTGGCGACATCGCCGTGAACGCACATTGGATGCGTGTGTTCGTCATCGCCATACTGGCGTATCACCCGGCGTGATGGTAAGGGGAGCCATTGGTTACACGTCTCGGTCTGCTCTTGTTCGTATTGACGGCACTTTGAACAGTGGACGTTACATTTCAGATGTGTTACGACGCGTGGCTCTACCCTTCATTCGATCCCTGCGAAACCCTTCATTTCAGTAGCATAATGCAGGTCCTGTACGGGCCTTTCTGGATACAGAAAATGTTCGACTGGTGGCCTGGCTGGCACATTCTCCAGATCTCTCACCATCTGAAAACGTCTGATCAATGGTGGCCGAGAAAGTGGCTCGTCACAATACGCCAGTCACTGCTCTTGATAAACTGTGGTATCGTCTTGAAGCTACATGGGCAGTTGTACCTGTACACGCCATCCAAGCTCTGTTTGACTCAATGCCTAGGCGTATTAAGACCGTTATTACGGCCAGAGGTGGTTGTTCTGGGTACTGATTTCCCAGGATCTATGCACCCAAACTGCGTGAAAATGTAATCACATGTCAGTTCTAGTATAATATATTTGTCCAATGAATACCCGCTTATCATCTGCATTTCTTCTTTGTGTACCCATTTTAATGGCCAGTAGTGTAGTTTTATAATTGACATAAATGACGTGCATTCTGCCAACCAATTTTATGTGACGCAGCATGTGAAGGTTGCTGTGTGCGGACGGGTTACTCCTGAAACCGAAATTGCAGGTACATTCTGGTACATTTGATGTTGGTCGGATACGATAAAAAACGTTTTGCATTTGTGAAATAGTATCATTATCGTTTCAGATCTGAAGATGGTTCTAGAGGAACAGAAACCGGTCACGTCAATAAATATTTTGCTATCAAGACGTATTGTAGGTAACATTGACTGTTGATGGTCGGTGCTTTACCCGGACCGACTCCTGGCGCGGTCTGGCTCCGGTCTGCTACGCGGTGTCCGTCATAGCTGCCCGGCGTGAGAATACTGTCCCGGAGATCGGCCGACATGTGATCGCCAATTGCGGAACCTCTTACGCATCTAACAGCGAAACTGGCGCCACATGTGACAGTGGTATTGTAGTTTTATGGTTCAAATGGTTCAAATGGCTCTGAGCACTATGCGACTTTACTTCTGAGGTCATCAGTCGCCTAGAACTTAGAACTAATTAAACCTAACTAACCTAAGGACATCACACACATCCATGCCCGAGGCAGGATTCGAACCTGCGACCGTAGCGGTCGCTCGGTTCCAGACTGTAGCGCCCAGAACGGCACGGCCACTCCGGCCGGCTGTAGTTGTATGAATAGGACTAAAAATAACGTGTTCATTAACGTTAACATTAACACTAGAAGTACCGGATTTCGCAGTACCCCCAGTAGTAGTACCGTGTGGGTCATTTTTGACCCACAGTAGGAAACCACCGTTTTATTCATATTTGGGTATTATTCTGAGTGCCACCATGTTGACAGTATGTTCAGGAAAACTCTGAAGTGCAACCAAATATAATTTTGTCTCTAAAATAAAGAGTACACTGTCAAACATGAATTTTCAGAAACAAACTGTCTTTTTATTTTGAACTTTAAGGAAGAAATACCGCAGTCTTTCATCAATCATAATTAAAACAATTAAGTAAACCAATTTTACAATGTTTTTCTTTATAAAAAGGTTGAAACACAATAAAAACATATTGTTTATAAGGGTACTAATCTTTTTTGTATTTTTACAGACAAATTAATTACCGGATATCTGCGAAAGATTCTAAAACTTGAGTCTCATTTCAAATAGGTACCCCACTCATACAATTATAGTCGGTGGTGACATCAATCTACCCTCGATATGCTAGAAAAATTATACGTTTAAAGCCGGCGACAGGCATAAAATGTCATCCGAAATTGTATTGAATGCTTTCTCAGAAAATTATTTTAAACAATTAGCTCTTGAGCCCACTCGAAGCGTAAATGGTTGCGAAATCACCCTTGGCCTCTTTAGCAACAAATAATGCTGGACAAATAGCGAGTATCGTGACGAATATAGGGATTAGCGGCCACAAGGCAGTTGCTGCTAGGCTGAATACCGTAACAACTACAACCATCAAAAAGAAACACAGAGTATATCTATTTTTAAAAAAAGGTGATAAAAATGCTCTTAACGCCTTTTTAAGAGACAATCTTCACTCCTACCGACCTGATCATTTAAGCGTAGAAAAGTTGTGGAACGATTTCAGAGAGATAGTATCGACAGCAATTGAGAGACACACAGGGTGGTCCATTGATAGTGACCGGGCCAAATATCTCACGAAGTAAGCATCAAACCAAAAAACTACAAAGAACAAAACTCGTCTAGCTTGAAGGGGGAAACCAGATGGCGCTATGGTTGGCCCGCTTAAATAGGAACCCCATTTTTATTACATATTCGTGTAGTACGTGAAGAAATATGAATGTTTTAGTTGGAGCACTTTTTTCTCTTTGTGGTAGATGGCGCTGTAATAGTGACAAACGTATAAGTACGTGGTATCACGTAACAGTGCGGTCGGTATTTGCTTTGTGACACATTACCCGTGTTAAAATGGACAGTTTACCAATTGCGGAAAAGATCGATATCGTGTTGATGAATGGCGTGCTATGTATGCTGCTCGGTATCCTGGATGACATCATCCAAGTGGCCGGACCGTTCGCCGGATAGTTACGTTATTTAAGGAAACAGGAAGTGTTCAGCCACATGTGAAACGTCAGCAACGACCTGCAACAAATGATGATGCCCAAGTAGGTGTTTTAGCTGCTGTCGCGGCGACGTCGCACATCAGTAGCAGACAAATTGCGCGAGAATCGGGAATCTCAAAAACTTCGCTGTTGAGAATGCTACGTCAACATCGATTGCACCCGTACCATATTTCGATGCACCAGGAATTGCATGGCGACGACTTTGAACGTCGTGTACAGTTCTGCCATTGGGCACAAGAGAAATTATGGGACGACGGCAGTTTTTTTTTTTTTTTTAACGTGTTCTGTTTAACGACCGAGCGTCATTCACCAACAGCGGTAACGTAAACTGGCATAATATGCACTATTGGGCAACGGAAAACCCACTATGGCTGCGACAAATGGAACATCAGCGATCTTGGCGGGTTAATGTACGGTGCGGCATTATGGGAGGAAGGATAATTGGCCCACATTTTATTGATGGCAATCTAAATGGTACAATGTATGCTGATTTCCTACGTAATGTTCTACCGATGTTACTACAATACGTTTCACTGCATGACAGAATGGCGATGTGCTTCCAACGTGATGGATGTCCGACACATAGCTCGCGTGCGGTTGAAGCGGTATTGAATAGCATATTTCATGACAGGTGTATTGGTCGTCGAAGCACCATACCATAGCCCGCACGTTCACTGGATCTGACGTCACCGGATTTCTTTCTGTGGCGAAAGTTGAAGGATATTTGCTATCGTGATCCAACTACAACTCCTGACAACATGCATCAGCCCATTGTCAATGCATGTGCGAACATTACGCAAGGCGAACTACTCGCTGTTGAGAGGAATGTCGTTACACGTATTGCCAAATGCATTGAGGTTGACGGACATCATTTTGAACATTCATTGCATTAATGCGGTATTTACAGGTAATCACGCTGTAACAGCATCCGTTATCAGAAATGATAAGTTCACAAAGGTACATGTATCACATTGGAACAACGGAAATAAAATGTTCAAACGTAGCTACGTTGTGTACTTTAATTTAAAAAACCTACCTGTTACCAACTGTTCGTCTAAAATTGTGAGCCATATGTTTGTGACTATTACAGCGCCATCTATCACAAAGCAAGAAAGTGGTCCAACTAAAACATTCAAATTTCTTTACGTACTACACGAATATATAATAAAAAAATGGGGGTTCCTATTTAAAAAAACGCAGTTGATATCCATTTGACCTATGGCAGCGCCATCTAGCGGGCCAACCATAGCGCCCTCTGGTTCAAGCTAGACAAGTTTCATTCTCTGTAGTTTTCTCGTTTGACGCTTATTTCGTGAGATATTAGGCCCGGTCACGATCAGTGGACCACGCTGTATACCCTATAAAATAATAAGTGATGGTACTGATCCCCCATGGTACACAAAACGGGATCAGATCGCTGTTGCAGAAGCAGCGAAAACAGCATGCCAAATTTAAAAGAACGCACAATCCCCAAGATTGGCAAAGTTTTGCAACAGTTCGAAATATAGGGAATACTTCAGTGCGAGATGCTTTTATAATTTTCACAACGAAATTCTGTCTCGAAATTTGGCAGAAATCCTTAAGAGATTTTGATCATACATAAAGCACACCAGTGGCAAGACACAATCAATACCTTCACTGCGCGGTAACAACGGTGAAGTCACTGATGGCGGTGCCACTAAAGCAGAGTTATTAAACACAGTTTTCCGAAACTCCTTCACCAAAGAAGACGAAGTAAATATTCCTGAATTCCAATGAAGAACAATTGCCAAGATGAGAAACATAGAAGTAGATATCCTCGGTGTATCAAAACAGCTTAAATCACTTAATAAAGCCAAGGCCTCCGGTGCAGGTGTTATACCAGTCACGTTCCTCTCAGAGTATGCTGATACAATAGCTCCATGTTTAGCAATTATATACAACCGCTCACTCACAGAAAGACCCGTACCTAAGGACTAGAAAATTGTTGAAGTCACATCATTACCCAGAAAGGTAAACAGGAGTAATCCGCTGAATTACAGACCCATATTACTAACGTCGATCCGCAGTAGGGTTTTAGAACATATACTGTATTCGAACATTATTATGTACCTCGAAGAAAACAATTTATTGACACACAGTCAGCATGGATTCAGAAAATATAGTTCTTGCGAGACACAACTAGCTCTTTACACTCATGAAGTAATGAGTGCTTTCGACAGGGGATGTCAAATTGATTCCATATTTTTAGATTTCCAGAAAGCTTCCGACACCGTTTGTAACGTCCCCTTTGAGCAATTATACAAATGACTGTGCTTAAACTGGCACACAATATTTTTAGCGCAACGCAATCTGACTTTCAGAAATCCCTACAAAAGAATGGCCCTGACTAACATTAACCTATGCATTTCACAAATCGCTTACCTCACAAAAATCTTGGTTACTCGAACTACTGCAATACAGCGAGCACCACTACTGCCAGCTAAATAAAAGATTCAAACTATGGAAGGCACTAACTACTGATAGGGATAGTTAGCAAATGAAAGATTTTAATAGAGAACAGACAATGTATTTACCTTAATAGTCATAATATATATAGCAGTTCATGACAAATTACAAAACTCCGCCATCTCTCTCCCCACATCCACCACCGCTGGCGGCTCACCTCCAACTGCTCAATGCTACACGCTGTTCACAGCCAGCTGCCTAACACTACAATGGCGAGTATTACAACAATGCAAAGCAGCCACAGACTGCACACAGCACAGCCAGTGATTTTCATACAGAGGTGGCGTTACCAACAAAAAAACCTAAACAGCCTACTTACATAGCCCCCATGCTCCCCACAAAAAATTTTACAAATTGTTTTGGGCACTGGGCAATACATATTTGTTAAAATTTTTCATAATCGTAATTACAATAACAAAGAAATCAAATGCACACACTTATTGATACAATGTTGGTCAAAAGCTAAAATTTTCTCACAGTCCATAAAGATAGTCCTGATCATTCATCATAATAGTAATTACAGTTTTTTTCACAAATCTCATTAGTAAAAGAAATTGCACACAGAAGTAGTGGATTTCCATGCAGTCTTGAAGAAGTAGTGTTGTCCTTCCAACGGAAAGACAGTGCTGACTCTTGACATGCTGACAGGTAATGGGCCACAACAGAGCAAACCCACAGCGGAGTCAATCGAAGTTTTGAAGAATATCGTTTGGTAGGTCATCACAGAGCAGACCCACTGCAGTCCTTGTAGAAATAATGGTACTGGTGAGTCAGTAAAGACGCAGACCCATTGTAGTCCTTGTAGAGACGGCCAGCAGCCATCTGTTGCAAATGTGCAGGTGCACAATCACCATCGAAGAGTCTTGCGGACAATATAGCAAGTCCATAAACCACCACTTGTGCACTCACAAAGTTTTTTTAATTGTCCTTAGAACCAGCAATGCTGTTATCCAGTCCCTTGCTGAATTATTAACACACGTGCAAACACTAACAGTCCCTACTTCTCACATATTGTCCATATACTATGACCAACAGAAACGTGTGCAGTGAAATGTAACTTACAAGTTAATAATATGATGAACTGGTGTCAATTACAATTTTATAACATAAGAATACAATTACAAAGGTACAAAATACATCATTAAAGAACATAACAATACAGATAACATTTGTAGTACAGGCTTGACAACAGAATAGAAATAAACATATACATCAATGTTACAGGAATTATGAGATAAGTAGATACATAAAAGATCAGAATAAATTTTGAAACATCGACTTCACACATGAGCATTAAAACAAAACAGAATAAATAATGTCTAAGCATATTTACAAGGTAAATAACATATTATTAATGCCAATTATATTTGAGGATAACAGTATTCCTCATCATAGTGAATGTAGCTTAGTATTAGAAAAATTCTACAACATAAGTCTTATCAGATAAACATATAAATACAGGAAAAACATAAATACACAAGGGAACACAAACACATAGTGGGATAACACAAGGAAAGGATAGGGTTTCTTTTACTGCAGTATTTTGTAAACAAAACTTTCTTTACTTCTCGGAGATCTCCCTTCGTTCCTCATTATTTCCAAAAAGTCCTATCTATACCTGTTTTCTGTACTTTTTTTGTATGACTTCTCAATGCATTTCTTCCAATTCTTCGCAACTCATTCTCTTATATAGTCTACCCCCTCTTAAGCTAACTTAAATCTACTGAGCTCAGATGCTAAACTAAGGAACGAGGCAATGCAGCAGCACAAAACAATTAACACAAACAGCAATGATAAAAAATACAAAAGGCAAAGCAAGCGGCATAAATTACAACTAATATAAGGCAATGAGCAGCAAACAAGAAAAATAAATCAGTAGTAAAATTGGCTTAAAAGAATAATACAAAGTGAAATTTAGTAGCACTATGCATGGCAAACAGCAGCAGCATCTAAACATGACAAAGCTCAAGCAGAAAAAATAGTACAGTAAAGACAACAATGCAGACAAGGGAAATGTATATTCACATCTTAAGGTCTATGTAATTAAAGTGGTGCACCACAAAAACTTATTCTATGAAATAAATTACCAAGTATTGTAAAGAAAATTATGTATGCAGTTCCTGTGAAGGGAAATGTCTTTTTGTGCTCCCTCATTTTTTTGGAAATATATCACAAAACTATTATTTACTGGATCTGTAGACAGAAAATATTTATATTAGTACATCTATGAAATTTTATTTTAACCAATGCTGCAGTGCAGCTAGAAACTAGATATTAAACAAAATAGGCAAAGCAAGGCATGAAACGTCATTCACTAGCCATATGGCATTTCATAGTGCAGTAAACAATCTTTCAACTAGAAAGACAATAGATGTGAAATGTTTCTCATCATTTCATTTCAGTAAACATCATAAATTAAGAGCTCCACAGTGTAATCATATGTTTTCAAGTTCGACCGTGTCGTTTTTGCGATGCTCTCTACAAAGGAACGTCAATAGCGAGGATAATGGCCTCCCCTTTTTTTTCTTCTCCACCTGCACCTCTGGCATACACTAATGACTTGTTTCCAGGCGACTGTCGCCCATCTGGGCGCCCACGACGCATTTCGTGCAGGTGGTCACTTAACTTTCTTACGGAAATATTTACGACAGCAGTTTCCGCTACAGTGACAGTCTCATACAAAAAATTTCACAGGCCAAGAATTTGCGTTACAAATGTGTAGAAACAAAATCCTGTAAATATAACAGCGTCCAAAAAATTTTCGCCAGAATTGTGATACATTCACGCATATACACACATTTCATAACTCTTAAAGTACGATTCTTGGTTTCCAACAACCTTTTTCACAAGTCACAGTCCCTAACCACTACTCATTATTCCTTACCTTATTATACATATACATATTCGTCGACACTTCTTCAATATTTCATCATATGAAATACGTAGCATAATCAAATTCCTCATATACGGTAGCATCATTTTATTGATCATAAACATACCTCAATAGCATAATACACATCGTCGTCGTAATAATAACATCATAACACCTCAGTCAAATCTTGAAAACGTTGTAGCTTTCTGCAATAATTAAAAAACCAAAAAAAAATTCTCTGCTCATTTCAGTAGTGTCATCTACCTCAAACGTACTTTAAAAATCGTGATCCCATACCAAATACATCATTCAAAGCTCTCATAGTATCACAATGTTTCTGAAAAAATATGAACAGTTCACAAAGTATAAACAACATACAATTTCGTAAGTGTGAAGTTATCCAATGGTGTAATTACGTAAACGTCTGTCACTGATGTAGTAAAATAAATGTTTGTCTCTCTCAGTTAAATGATCAGATAGCTGTGTAATTCTGTGTTAGAGAAATATGGTACCGATGAGTAAAGTTGTATAAGCAAATACCATATTAGCTATGGCTCCTTGTGCGTGCCAAACACATGGTACACAAAGTAAGCGTGTACCCCCCTGAGGATTAATGTAATTATACCCTCAGGTGTTACAGATTACAGCAATGGAATGAAATCTATCACGGAAAACTTTCCTTGTAATTCAAATTTTTTTTTTTTTAAATAAATGTTTTAAGTAGAAAATTAATCACTGAAATGCGTGTCCTGTAGCGCTAAACTGTGCGGCTTGTTGTAAGATAATCTCTGTGGAAGTGTCGTAGTTATCGTCCTCCGAAAGCTAAGTTCCGCAAAAGTCAATGTACTTACCTCATGATAAACAAAAGTGAAATGCTTTGCATATAGATATCTTAGTTATTACGCTTATTGTTGTGATGAAGAAAGTACTGTACTGTAACGTATTGTTGTGCTACGGAAAACCCTGTCTCATTGTAGCTATACTACAAAAGTTACTACTAAAACCTGTTTTACTTTCCAGAAGAATTCAGAAAAACTGTGCTGATATAAAACAGATACACCGCAGAAGCAACATTGTAAATTGTCACTCATTAGTAGCGTCGTGATAAAACCGTGTAGTTGTCACATAAACTAACCACTATGTCATCTGGTATCTCACTGAAAGTACTTTAAATCCAGAATGTATTTTCAAGTAAACCAAAATGTTGCATTAAAATCTCAAGTTAAAAAAGGAAATTATCTCTCAATAAACGGTTTTACGTGTGAAATGTGGTGTAAACCTTTGCTCTTCCCAGTACGCAGAGTTTCAACTTTAACGCAATTATCAAGTGGTATACGTCGGTAAAGAATGCTAAAATTTTTCTCAAGGTTAGTGTCTATGTTATTTTTCTCTGAACCAGCCAGCGCATGCGGCTGCCTGCGGTGCGAGTCATTGTCTGTCCCTTTGTTGGCGCGCGTCGTTATTGGGATTAGGAGACCTAACGTCTACAAATTCGCCTTGTCGAGAAGGCCCTGCCCTGTTTAAATCCCGCCAGTTCTGATGCAATTCAGGTCTGTCGTTACGATCATATCGTCTGTCGTCATGTCGGTAGTTCCTGTGGTTTCTTTCTTGTCGGTTAAGTGGTGGAGAATTTCTCCCTGAATCGTAACTGCGCGCTGGACCGTTGCGTCTAAAGTTATTCTGTCTCTCGTAATAATAATTGTTTTGGTTCCCATATTGTCTGTTTCTCTGATTGTCTCTGTGATAGTCATTACTACGGAAATGCGATCTTTCTCTGTAACTATTATTACTCTGCCAGTGGTTGTCATATGGGTGGTGTCTGTTTTGGTCACGATTTATGTTGTGAGAATAGCCTTGTCGCGTCCAGTTATTATTTCTTTCAGCTCGGAAATGTGACGGATGTGACCTGTAATTGTTGTGCTCCTGTTTTCGCGCTCCGCGACTGTCAGTGTCAATTTCCAGTTCTTGTAAGAGCCCCTGAAAAGCTTCAATGTCGTCTTTGCAACGTCCTGCCAAAATAATATGTCGTAAATGTTCAGGCAATTTGATTAAGCAAATGCGGATGAGTTCTGAGGGCTGTATGGATTTTACAGGTACTGATTCTTGTGCAACATGTCTTCAAAATATTTCACAAGACTGGAAAATTCAGATTGTTCGAAATGATTCATCATTATGATGCTGTGTTTTACTCGGTCTTGTGTAGCTTGAGACCAATATGCTGAGAGGAAGGCATGATAAAATTCTCCTTCACTGTGACAATCGTGAATGACCGATCGCATTCTTACAGCTGGTTCATTCTCCAAGTAGCCACACATAAATTCTAATCTGTGCTCTAATGACCAGTTGGGAGAAAAACAATGAGAGAATTGATGGAGCCACGCTTGTGGATGAATGTCGTTGCCAGAATTCTTAAACGTTTTGAATTTACGTGTAGTAATGAACAGCTTATAGTCAAAATCATCGTGTCGGCGAGTCGCATGTCGGTCATTGTTACGTCGTGTCGGCGGTTCCATCTCAAAATTCGGTGCACATTGCCAATTTCTTTCATAATTTCCGAAATGCGCTGTGTTATTATTTTGTGGCTGTTCCATATTTCTATGTCCCTCTTCCCGTATTGGGGCGCGAGTGTCCTCTGAAATACGTAATTCTTGTACTACTTGTGCCAACTGATCTTGCACTTCCCGGATTTCTCTTTTGTATTGTGTATTGATTTGATTTTGATTTTGTTTGAATTTTCTAATTTCTTCATACTCTTCAGTGTCAGTGAAGGCTACAGGTGTTGTGTCATTCAGATCATCATCTACCTTTGTAGATAAGTTAGTGAACTGATCTGAAAGTTCGGCTACTTTATCCGATAGTGAAATTATTTCCTCTGTATGTTTTTCTGAACCAAGTTTTAGAGTGTCCATTTGTGTTGAAATCGTATCTACTGTGTCCTTTAAGTTTTCCTGAGTTTTTGCAAGTTGCATAACCGAATCGGTGGATGCAACTGAGTCAATTTTAGCTTGCAGGGTGTCGTGATTTTCATGAACAATAGTTTGCAGTTCTTTTATAGCTGCTTCATGATTCTGTAATGCATTTTCATGACGCGAAAAAATAGGTTGGAAATGCTCACAAATTTGTGTTTTTACGTCATTACAGACTTTTTGACATTTCGATTCGATTTTATGTAACTCAGTAGTTAAATCTTCACGTGTTTGTTCAAGTGTGGTGTCTAACTTTTGAAGATTTTGTTCCATTGTGTCTAACTTTTGAAGATTTTGTTCCATTGTGTCTAACGTTTGAAGATTTTGTTCCATTGTGTCTAACTGTTGCTGTGTTTGTCTCTGGTGTTGTTCCATTGTGTCTAATTTTTGAAGCTTTTGCTGTGTTTGTCTCTGATTTTGTTCCATTGTGTCTAATTTTTCAAGCTTTTGTCCCATTTGTTGCATTAATTGTAATAACAATGCACTGGTGTCTGAAACATGTTCCTCAGTGCTTTTCGGCAGTGAATTTGCACCGGCAACATTCACATTTTGACAAGTGGAAAATGTGTCTTGACTCATTTGAGAAAACGGTGAGAATCCAAAACCTGAGTCTACAATATTTGCAAAATTGTGTCCTGTCATTCCCGATTCCTGAGGCGAGCTGTTGCCGACCGATCGATCGATAATTCTTCCCTCTTCACTAATTGTTTCACTGTCCACGCCACTGTTTGCCGCCCGCTCCATTTCCTTATGCACAATTACCAAATTACTACTTTGAACATCAGTTAATTCATTACTTGGTGGCGCTAACACACTGCTTTCGTTTTCACTGTCATTTCTCAGTTTACTTTGGAGCCTAGTATTACGTTTTTCACACGCCATTATTGTCACAGTATTTCACATGACAACACAGAAAAACACAATTTGAAGAGCAAAAATAAGAGAACACATTAACATAACACTGAAAATAATATCTAGTTAGTTGCAGCTGCGAAATACTTGGTGCAAATCTACATGCATGCCACAACTATTTTACTGTACAACAATGAAAGACTGCAACTACAAAGGAGATTTTCTCTACAATTACACGCTAGCAATAAACAAAAGCTACACTAATTACACAAACTACAAGAAAAAAATCAGAAGATTCCAGTGACGTATCCTCGGCTAAGGGTCGACATATGAAACGTCCCCTTTGAACAATTATACACGACTGTGCTTAAACTGGCACACAATATTTTTAGCGCAACGCAATCTGACTTTCAGAAATCCCTACAAAAGAATGGCCCTGACTAACATTAACCTATGCATTTCATAAATCGCTTACCTCACAAAAATCTTGGTTTCTCGAACTACTGCAATACAGCGAGCGCCACTACTGCCAGCTAAATAAAAGATTCAAACTATGGAAGGCACTAACTACTGATAGGGATAGTTAGCAAATGAAAGATTTTAATAGAGAACAAACAATGTATTTACCTTAATAGTCATAATATATATAGCAGTTCATGACAAATTACAAAACTCCGCCATCTCTCTCCCCACATCCACCACTGCTGGTGGCTCACCTTCCAACTGCTCAACGCTACGCGCTGTTCACAGCCAGCTGCCTAACACTACAATGGCGAGTATTACAACAATTCAAAGCAGCCACAGACTGCACACAGCACAGCCAGTGATTTTCATACAGAGGTGGCGTTACCAATAAAAGAACCTAAACAGCCTACTTACACGTTCCTCACACGCGTCTTCCTTCTAACCTAATTGCGTGCCTATGGAATATCGCCTCAGTTGTCCGACTGGATTCGAGATTTCCTGTCAGAAAGTCCACAGTTCGTAGTAATAGACGGAATGGCATCGAGTAAAGCGGAACTGTTATAGGCCCTCTATTGTACCTGATCTATTTTAACGACATAGGAGACATCTGAGTAGCAGTCGTAAGTCGTTTTCAGATGATGCTGTCATTTACCGTCATGTAAAGTCGTCAGATGACCAAAACGATTTGCAAAATGATTGAGATAAGATATTTATATAGTGCGAAATGTGCCAATTGACCCTGAATGAAGTAAAGTATGAAGTTATTCACTTGAGTACTAAACAAAATCCGCTAAATTTCGATTACGCAATAAGTCACACAACTCTGAAGGCTGTAAATTCAATTAAATATTCAGGGATTACAATTACAAATACCCTAAATTGGAACGATCACATAGATAATGTTGTGGGTGGAGTCAACCAAAGACTGCGATTCATTGGCAGAACACCTAGAAGGTGCAACAGGTCTATTAAAGAGACTGCTTACACCACGCTTGTCCTCCCTATTCTGGAGTATTGCTGTGCGGTGTGGGATCCGCATCAGATGGGACTGACAGATGTCATCAAAAAAGTACAAAGAAGGGCAGATCGTTTTGTATTAATCCGAAATAGGGGAGATAGTGCCACAGACATGATAAGTGAATTTGAAGTGACAGTCATTAAAACTAAGGCTTTTCTTGTTGCGACGGGATCTGTTCATGAAATTTCAATCACCAGTTTTCTCCTCCAATTGCGAAAACATTGGGTTGGCACCCACCTACACAGGGGGAAATGATCATCATGGTAAAGTGATAGATATCAGGGCTCGCACAGAAAAATACAAGTGCTCGTTTTTCCCACGCGCCCTTCGAGAGTGGAACGGTAGAGATACAGCTTGAAGGTGGTTCTAATAAATTAATTTTTTTAATTTGTGATAAGATCTTATGGGATCAAACTTCTCAGGTCATCAGTCCCCAAACTTAGACACTACTTAATCTAACTTAAACTAACTTAAGCTAAGGACAACACACACACCCATGCCCGAGGGAGGACTCGGACCTCCGACGGGGAGAGCCGCGCGGACCATGACAAGGCGCCTCAGACGTCGCGGTTACCCCACGTGGCGAAGGTGGTTCATTGAACCCTCTGCCAGGCACTTTACTGTAAATTGCAGAGTAATCACGTAGATGTAGAAAACACAGCAGGTGACTAAAATACTTTGCGTGTTTTCTTCAGCCTATAATTATAAATATTTGGAAATACACAGGAACACAAGACTTTGTAACATTATGTGATTGCCTTATCATTTTAAATCATTCACTAATCGAGCAGTCGCTCGGCAACAGCTAAAGTTAGCAAATAACGTTGCGAAAATGTAAAAGGTGAACGACCTGTGACGTAACTTGTTTATTGTCGAAGCGCCGTCAGAGATGCTGTGAGTTATTGACTTTGAAAACCGCGGCGCGAAAAACGGACAGAAGAAGAACATTTTTACACATTTTGTTTGGATGTACGAGATATTCTCGATGAACAGTTACTCATTCTTCTGTTGTCTCCTGTAACTTGTGTCGGACGCGCATGTCTTGCCGCCGTATTATCATTGTCAAAATTAATATTGTTCTAGTGTAAAGTAAATGTGTAATACTAAAAGTGCCTAGCAGTAAATTTATTGTGCGACGTGTATGTGAAAACGTCAAAGGAATTGTTTTCATTAAGAGAAGTGCCAGTCAAAACGGCATCCATGTTAATTTCTTCATTGCAGTGTAAGTTCGTCTACTAATTGCCATAAATTCAGAGTTAAATGGAACTGGTGTATGGACTATTCATTTACTATAGAATCTATGTCTCACTTATGCATGAAATTATTTAATTTTCTATATGTTTCTGCCAAATAGAGAGTTCACAGTCACGAATTCTTTCGTCGAGTTCGGACGGAGGTTGCATGCGGCGAAATATTTTCTCCGCGCCATATTCTACTGGTAAATACATGATAAACTACGGTCCCTTAGGAAATTCATGTTGAGCTATCCAAAATAATTATATTTTGAATAGACATTTACTCTCCTCTGCAATGCAACTTCCGACTGATCAGACGATCCAACAAGAAACAGCCGCAGACGGTCGGCGTTCGCAAATATGTTTCCACCGCTGATTATAGCTATATGTTACAGCACAAAAGTAACATATTGTTATAATTAGAGACTACGAACGGGGACATTTATAACTGTATGTTTATGTATACACATTACGTAAACATATCGTTATAACTTGACGGAGCTGCCTAAGAACGGATGGGCTCACAGTTCGGACATTCAATAAGAGTTTTTGCTTGGTTGCTTTTGCACACATATTTGTTACACTTGAGGCATATGTTTGATGTTTTATTCCCCTTTGTTGTTTCGTTGTTTGCAGGAAACCTGAGTTTGATAACACCTTCTATTTCCATATTAGCGCCAGTATCGAGTAGCTGCAAGGGGAGATTGGCTCTCTGCTGCAGTTTGTAGAGGGCAGCAACCTCATCTGCGACTCAGAGGGTAAAGTCTCGGTGAGAAATCTTAGAGGTGAACAATTGAAAAATTGTTTGAGCGTTGGTCATGGCAGACTAAAAAATATTATACAAGGCAAGCACAGGCCATCGGTGGCTATCAGCTAGCACACTGATGCGTCCAGCCATTTGGTCAACTATATCGACTTCACCCTCAGTTTCATTACAGAACTTCACCGTTTCTGTATGTTTCTTCTCAGTATTCCCGGTCGTCTGACATCCAGTATGCATTTTAGTCAGGATAAGGATATTTGTTTCTTTTTCCCTTTGTATGCTGCGAGAAGACTATCACCTGACTTGCAAGTATGTTGCATATAATGTATCGTTTCGACTTCGCGTCGCATGAGGGCCCTCTTTGAGTGATCTCCGAAGAGTCTCAGCTAAACTTATTCCTTTTTGTTTCAGCTCATCTGCCAGTTTCACGGAGGTGCAAAAGTTGTCAGTCACAATGTTCCGTAAGGGCGACCCGCCTGACATCTGCTGCCATGTAAGAGAACTGTTAGCAGTGTCCTAGACAGCAGTGTAGGAGTGCCGAGTGGCGAGGGGGGGGGGGGGCGGAGGGAGGGCAGCTATCCCACTACATAACACGTTATTCTGTAGCTTCCCATTGTCAATACGCAGGTCTACAGGTCGCCAGTCGGTATAAAACGGAAAGCCGCGCTGATATAAAGTATCGCCTGACCTCCGAATTCTTCGTATTTTGCTTTAGTTTTGGCACAAAATTTTGTAATATACTCCAACATCTCGTGAATAATGTCAAGGTACGCTCAGAAACTATTTAGCGACTGAAAGTTGATGTTACTGACATCAAATGGCGTTAAAACGTGTATGGGTCGAAAATGTCCCGGCTCCTCCCGCCGGAGGTTAGAATCTTTCCTTGGGCATGGGTATGTGTATTGTTCTCAGCATAACTTAGTTTAAGTAGTGCGTAAGTCTAGGGACCGATGACCTCAGCAATTTGGTCCCTTAGGAATTCACATACACATACACACAAACACACACACACACACACACACACACACACACACACACAAATGACTTCCTTGGGACTTCTAGTGTTAAGCAAGTGTATATGTCTTGTAAACTGACTTGTTCAAATAATCTATGGAGAATGTAACTAAGTGAGTGACTTATTAAATGGCAGCAGTGTGGAATGGTGTGCTACTATTGCGGTCGTCGTGTTTATCGTATTTTCGAACTATTAATTTAATATATAATGGGAGCAAACTTCTGACACCGATTATTTACTTGAGAATGGAAAAAGTGGTAGAATCCAATCTCAGGGAAGACCCGGTCAGGTTCAAGAGAAATATAGGAACATGCGAGGCAGTATTGGCTCTATGACATGTCTGAAATGAAAGGTCGAGGAAACGCAAGTCTACATGCATAGTATTTGCAGATTTAGAGAAATCTTTTGATATTATTGACTGAGACACACTATTCGAAATTTTGAAGGTAGCGGGTATAAGCTATATGTGGCGAAAGGTAATTTACAACTTGTACAATAACCAGCCTACAGTTATAACTGTCGAAGGACATGAAAGAGAAAGAGTGGATGAGAAGATGGCGAGACAGGTTTGTAGCTATCCTCGACGTTATTTAACCTTTACGTAGAACAAACACTAACGAAAACCGACGAGAAATTTTGAAAATAACCTTAAGATTTGCAGATGACATTATAATTCTGTGAGATAAAGGAGTGGACCTGTAAAAGTAGCTAAGCGGAATGTATGGTGTTTGGAAGCTGAACATCATGAAAGAATCGTGGAGATGCCCAGGTAACAGCAGTGCCAGAACTGGAAGAGAGGCGTTTTGCACCGCTTGTGGTTCACTGTTAAAACTGCAAGAGCGTTCGCTCCTAGAGGAGTCAACAAATGTATTGCTTTTTCCTACATTATCTCCTGAAAAGGCCATGAGGGTACAATTAGTGAGATCCGACCACACGAAGGCTTACCAACAATCATTCTTCACGAAAGAAACACGTAAGGGAGGAAATGGAAGTAGTACATAAAGTACCCTCCGCCACTCCCCATCTGGTGGCTTGCGGAGTACAGATGTAGATGTAGATCAACAATAGCAAAATAGCGTAAGGGAATGTGGCCGAATTAGATCAGGCGAAGCTAAGGAATTAGCTTAGGAAATAAGACACGAAAGTAGTAGACAAGTTATATGGACAGTAAAACAACTGTTGGTAGCCGAAGTAGGGAGAATACAAAACGCAGATTGGCTTTAACAAAAAATCATTACTAAAAAGGAGGAATTAGTTAAAACCGAGTATAAATTTAAATGCTAGGAAGTATTTTCTGAAGGTAGCCATGTAAGTATCATGTAGTGGAACTTTGTATGGGAGGGAAACGCGGACTATAAACAGTTCAGACAAGAAGAGGATGGATGTTTTTGAAATGAGATGTTGCAGAAGAATGCTGAATATTAGAATGATAGCTGAAACAAATTGGGGTAAACAGAAATTTATGGCCCAATTTTACCAAAAAAGAAAACCGTTGATAGCACACAGCATAGGCCGTCAAGGAATCGTCAGTTTGGTAATGGAGGCATCTCGTTTGCAAGGGTAAAAATTTTAGAAGGACGCTAGGGGATGAAGTAGGTTCAGATAGATGTAGAATGCGGTAGCTACACAGTGACAAATTAGCGTGGAGAGCTGCAATAAGGTTTCAGACTGAAGGGTACAACAACAACAACAACAACGATAATAATAATAATAATAAAGACATCGTTTAGAGAAGTTACATGAATGCATGGTGTCTGTTGTTTTGGAGACACCATGCGAAATCCACAGCTGTGATACATATTACGTAAATTGAAGATGGAGTGGGGAGAAAGGAAAGGAAAGGGAAGGGACTATCGATGACAGCTGCATCGAGACTTTATGTGGAATCAGCGGCGGCAAGTGAAAATGTGTGCCGGAACGGTATTCGAAGCCGGGATCTCCTGCTTACTAAGAAGTTCCGTTATCCACTGCCCCACCCGCGCCACCATTACCACTTGCGCGGACTATCTTAGCACTCTTCTTTGAAATAAGCATTCACATAATTTTTATAATTGTTTCAACATGGCGGAAAGAAAAACCTATTGAACTGCTCTTTGCACAGCTTGAACACATGACATGTCATGCCTGGATAATTTGCGATACTAACATATCGACGGCTGTATTTAAAGTTCCCTAGTATTACCACGAAAGAAAGATAAACCCGCACGTTATTGCACCCTAAGAAGCGGCACTTTTAATGTACTGTGGACGTCCTCATGGCTCATTATGCCCACTGCCGAAGACACGAAAAGAAGGCCGACAAATATCAGTCACTCAGCCCACTGCATCGTAACAAATTGCAGTCCGTGGCCACTGACCTCACAATAGTACTGCGCAGACGATGGTGCTGGCTGCTGCTATTGTATAGGTGTGGGTCTGACATCAAGCGTAGACGTCTCCACGGCTAGCAGCCACTCGCTGACCCTAGACATACCGGTGTCAGGCACTTTCGTGACACCAAACCCAGACCCCTACGACTGTCAGGATTGAACCGAGCAGGGTGTGGTGAGATGCATCTGTTCGTGCTCGAGAGCACCAAGAAAACACTATTTACAACAAAATATTTATGAATCAGAGGTACCGTATTGTTCCCCAGAGGCCCTGGCTGGTCCGATGGGCCAGCAGTGTGCGTACCCAGACAGTAGAAAAGAGTGCACATCGCCAGCAGTTCTGTTGCATCGTGGAAGGCTCGTGTAGCGTCCATTACATCATGGCTCTGTCGGTAACCTTCAGGCTGCAGCAGGCATGCACCTCGCAGGACGGCTGTGGACAGTAGCCTCTGTGGGCTGATCTCCAAAGTGTTCTTGTTGAGGACGTGCCCAGGACACTCGCCCTCCAGCACAGTATGAAGTACTCGTTGTCATCATATCCAGGTAGTAGGCAGCATCAGCTTCGGCTGCAGTCACGGGGCGAGCAGCAGCAGTGGCTCCTGCTCGCAATGGCGGATCGCGTACAGCTTCCTGGCCCTGCTGGTCAATCCTCCAGTAAGCTAGCACACTGGAGGTGGTCTCTGCACCCCATCAGTGATGACTCAGAAGTTGACGCTTCAGCTTGCTGTGCCAGAGTCTCTCCAGCAAGACTTGCGACAACACCAAAGATGCTTGTAGACAGTTGGGCTCGTAAACACATGGCTCTGAGCACTATGCGACTTAACTTCTGCGGGCATCAGTCCCCTAGAACTTAGAACTAATTAAACCTAACTAACCTAAGGACATCACACGCATCCATGCCCGAGGCAGGATTCGAACCTGCGACCGTAGCGGTCGCTCGGCTCCAGACTGTAGCGCCTAGAACCGCACGGCCACTCCGGCCGGCGGGCACGTAAAGCCAACGGCGCTGCCGCAGTGGTAACACAGGCTTCCCTCAATCACCGAGTTAAGCGCTGTTGAGTTTGGCTACTACTTGGGCGCGTCACAGTCCAGATCTGCCGAGCGCTGTTGGCGAGCGGGGAGCAATCAACCGTTGTGAGGCCTACTGAGGAACTATTTGATTGAGAAATAGCGGTCCTGGTCACGAAAACTGACAACGGCCGGGAAACCGGTTGCTGACCACATGCCCCTCCACATCCACATCTGGTGACGCCCAACGGCAGAAGATATAGCAGTTGGTCGGTACAAGTCCTTTCCGGAAGGAGTTTAGACCTGCAGAGGGTCAACTGACATACCCTCTTCTGTACCAGAGGACTGCTGCAACTGTGAATATGATTAAAAACGCGTAGTATTTACGGTGGAGTTTTCCATACACTCTGCAGCGGTAGGGGCAGCAGTGATATCATGTATACCAGTTTTCTCGTGTGTGATCAGTTCTCCTAGTGGCTTTGAGATTCGTAACTTCGTCTTCCAGACGGCCTTCTTTGCTGAATCAATGGCTGCATAGTTGCTGTCACTTTATGACTGGGCTTTCTTGTCTCACTTCGCTCTATCATCAGTATCACGATATCTGTTTGTTGCCAAGATGTCATTGCGCTTCAGTTGCCGGTTGCTCGGCTGGGCCACTTCCGTGTTCATCCCAGGCTGCTTATTTCCTCCTAGCTCGCAGTTTGCCGGTCAATGATTCAGGCGCTTTGACTTCTGGTATCGCCAGTGAAGAATTTTGACAAAGTTTTAGTGTTAGCCTGCTTTACTATTCCTGTCAGCAACGACAGCAATAAATGAAAAAAGACACAGATCACCATGCTGTGGAATGAACTGTTCAGACGAGAAAGATGGCCGGCCGAAGTGGCCGTGCGGTTCTAGGCGCTGCAGTCTGGGACCGCGAGACCGCTACGGTCGCAGATTCGAATCCTGCCTCGGGCATGGATGTGTGTGATGTCCTTAGGTTGGTTAGGTTTAACTAGTTCTAAGTTCTAGGAGACTAATGACCTCAGAAGTTGAGTCCCATAGTGCTCAGAGCCATTTCAACCATTTTTGAACGAGAAAGATGTGATGAGTTTTGAGAGTAACGTGTTCTTTTTTCTTACCTCAACAAGATCTTTCTTTAAAAAAATTTTATATTTTATTGAATATTATTACTTTGCGAATTTTTCCTCTTGGAATTTCTAAATTCTGTGCTGATTCCATAAAATATTTTTTACAAAGTCAGTCTTATTTGCACAGATTGACTGTTCCGTCGGTTCCTGGTAGAATATTTTATACCGGGTGATCAAAAAGTCAGTATAAATTTGAAAACTGAATAAATCATGGAATAATGTAGATAGAGAGGTACAAATTGACACACATGCTTGGAGTGACATGGGGTTTTATTAGAACCAAAAACATACAAAAGTTCAAAAAATGTCCGACAGATGGCGCTTCTTCCTGGCAGATTAAAACTGTGTGGCGGACCGAGACTCGAACTCGGGACCTTTGCCTTTCGCGGGCAAGTGCTCTTCCAACTGAGGCACCCAAGCTCTCGCAGGAGAGCTTCTGTAAAGTCTGGAAGGTAGGAGGCGAGGTACTGGCAGAAGTAAAGCTGTGAGGACGGGGCGTGAGTCGTGCTTGGGTAGCTCAGATGGTAGAGCACTTGCCCGCGAAAGGCAAAGGTCCCGAGTTCGAGTCTCGGTCCGGCACACAGTTTTAATCTACCAGGAAGTTTCATATCAGCGCACACTCCGCTGCAGAGTGAAAATCTCATTCCAGATGGCGCTTCATCTGATCAGAATAGCAATAATTAGCATAGCAAAGTAAGACAAAGCCAAGCTGATGTTCTTTACAGGAAATTCTCAATATGTTCACCATCATTCCTCAACAATAGCTGTAGACGAGGAATAAAGTTGTGAAGAGCACTGTAAAGCATGTCCGGAGTTATGGTGAGGCACTGGTGTCGGATGTTGTCTTTCAGCATCCCTAGAGATGTCGGTCGATCACGGTACACTTTCGACTTCAGGTAACCCCAAAGCCAATAATCGTACGGACTGAGGTCTGGGGACATGGGAAGCCAAGTATGACGAAAGTGGCTGCTGAGCACACGATCATCACCAAACGACGCGTGCAAGAGATCTTTCACGCGTCTAGCAATATGGGGTGGAGCGCCTGGTTCTAATAAAACCCCATGTCATTCCAAGCATGTGTGTCAATTTTTACCTCTCTATCGATATTATTCCGTGGTTTATTAAGTTTTCAAATTTATACTGACTTTATGATCACCCGGTATATTTGAATGAAACATACACAACACTGTTGTAATATTCTGTAACATTTATTATTACACGAACCGGTTTTCGGCTGTTACGCTGTCATCATGTACAAAAATGAGCATGCGGTGCAGTGAACTTTTGTTGGATCAAAGATGTTAAACTAGTGCATCTACAGAGTATCTCCATTTCCAGAGATGAAAAAGGTTAATGTTAGAATCTGGAATAAAACAAGAGGAATTATTTCAGTGTAAATGTAATATAAGAATCTTTAACTAAGATAACTAAAATATGTGTTACAAAACTAATGAACTATAGACGAATTACAACAACTGTTCAGAGAAGAAAATAATGGACCAATAAACTCTGGTGACATTTTCCAAAGATGCGGCTGAACAAAATAATCGTGTCTGTAACAGGTCCTAAACTACAAACAGGTAAGATATAATAGTGATATTAAGCAGGTGAACGTTGCAGCTGTGATTATATTAAATCAAATGTTTTTAACACGAGAGAAATTATTGTAACTCAAATAACGAAAAATTAGGCATGTGAATAAGAATTTTAATTTATAACATGACCTGAACGGGATTATGAGTAGCACCTGCAGTTAGAAGTGACAAGTAAGAGTATTAAGCATGGGTTGATGGAAATGTGTTTATTAATTTCCATTATTTCAAGGTAACTCGCCTTCCCTCCTTTATGGATGTGATGTAATACCTCGTGTTTCATATTGTAACTATGGCCTTCTTTAACAGGTGTTCTTCAAACGTAGAGTCCCCTTTTCTAAGTTTCCAACTTCCGTGGTGATCCTTCAAAGAAATACGAAACCTATAGAGCCACAGCACTATCGATAGCAGCGATGCTAGTGGATATAAGCTTAGAGTCAGCTTCAGCAAACCTATCGGAAAGCGAACTGTGCTAAAATTCAGAAATATTTTGTTCTGAAATACATAGCAGATGCTTCAGTACTACGCGCACTAACGTACAAAGGTCCATATACATCATTTCGGCTTTGGGAACGGAAGTACGGTAATTGCGTACTGAAAAACCTGAGACTATCGACTGTGGCTCTTAATCCAGCGAAGCGAAAAAAGAAAAGGATGTCAGGGATTTATTGAAGTACCTTAATGATGGAAGCAGCTCTTGAAGCGTGCTTTAAGATAGACGTCGGCAACCAGACATTATTTAGAAAATCGGCTTCCATACAGGACGGGGAGAAGGAGAAGAAGACAAACAAAAGGTCCTTCGGTAGCTAGAAACTATACCAGAGAACTGTCCATCATAATGTATGGACCACAGGACAAAACAACGGTATTTTATTTGCATAGATGTATTTTGTTATCAATATATTTCCTGTTATACTGTGCAAATGAAACGGTTCTATAGTCAAGAACATGTGACTTTTCCTCTATATTAAAGCCATCAGACTAGAAAGAAGGTAATAAATTACGTGGCCTAATATTAGGACAATTCGAACCCATGTGGCGGATAAAATCATCTTCAAATTGTTTTGAAAGGCTCGTGAGTATTTGTAGTGTAGCGTATCTTCAATTTTCCAGTATTTCTTTGCTACATAAATTTTAAAGTTCTATTAAGTGGACCCTGTGAAAGTCACGACTTAGTGAACTGCGTGGTCAGACATAAATAACTATCCAATAAAGTAGGACCAGTTAGGAAACATGGACTTTTAAGCTTATGTTGGCATCGTTCGATCTCGGTTGGCCATCAACGTGTTAACTATCGCTGGAGTTCATTTCGTTGGCAGAGGCGAACAGCAGTACCCACGTTATCGTCAACAGACGCTGAACAGTTGACGTAACAAAATATCACTTGTGAGTAAGAAAAATCTATCTCTCATCTAGGAGCAGACAGCTTTGAAAAGAGTGAAAGAGTGCCACTTTTGGAAGTCAGTCTTACAATCTGTATAACAAAAAAAGAAAAATGTCCTTTGCATATACTGAACACATCTCCTAAAAAATCCGTAGATCTCTATGTAAAAGTAAGAATGACCGAAACAAGAAATTCAGAATATAAAAGAAAAATTGGAAAGATTACCTACGTCGAGTTCCGAACGGGGAATCTCCGAGCTGCAAATCCCTGTGTGAGGGAGACTTCTATCTATCATTTTAACATAGTATCAGATGCTCTGTCACAGATATGTGAGGAAGGTGATCATTAGCAAAGTGGTTTATGTAGATACCCGACTTGCTTGCCCTGATATACCAAGCGAAAGTTATCATAAACAAACTTCCATGCTCTGAACTACCCGAAACATACTTTGAACAGAGGTCGCTGAATCCTACGATTAGTACAGGGTGGTTATAGTCTTAAATTTCCACTATTTGAGAGGGCCCCATGAACAACGAGTGATCGTTGGACAATGAATCTTTTTGGAAACATTTGTAGAGATATGCGGAAGATTAACAACGAATTAACCATAGAAAGAAAGTCATTTTAATATCCACATCAAAGGTTTGGTTCAAATGGCTGTAAGCACTATGGGACTTAACATCTGAGGTCATCAGTCCTCTAGAACTTAGAACTACTTAAACCTAACTAACCTAAGGACAACACACACATCCATACCCGAGGCAGGATTCGAACCTGCGAATGTAGTGGTTGCGATGTTCCAGACTGTAGCACCTAGAACCACTCGGCCACTCCGGCTGGCGGAAGCTGTTTTAAACGCCAACGGTTTTTCTACACCGTGTTAGCCATGGTCATGCGTTGTATGTTTTGTGCTGCCATATTCTTGTCCTAACGTTGTATGTAGCGGTCGCGCGGTTCTAGACTGAAGCGCCTAGAACCGCTTGGCCACACCAGCCGGCATCAAAGGTTGAACACTTGTTAATTGAGTACCATGTTTACGTTCCTGGTTACACACGTTGTTAAGTGTGACGACCGTCCGCGTCCACGGCTGCCTAGAACTGCATCAGAGACTACTCTTCTGCTGCGCAGATAACCGTGGGATGTTCAGCTGCCGTGACACAGCCCGTGCACTGTGTGGAGATCGCACATTCCGTCCAGCATTCTCAGCCATGGTAAAAGTATCTTCTTCAACAATTTTTGGCGCAACTGGCCGCTGGCCTCTGCCAGGAGCAGTTTCCAAACCGCCAACCCATTCGAACTTCTGTTCTTCAACCCCAATGCGAAAAGCGGAACACTCCGCATTCTTGTAATGCGTCGATACTCCCCAAGAGCAACACGACTGTTGCTGTTGTTCTGATAAAACAGCTCTACAAGTGAAGCACTCCTCACCTAGTCCACACACGTGTTGATGTTTGCTACTGGAATGCACACTGATGATTTACACTACTGGCCATTAAAATTGCTACACCACGAAGATGACGTGCTAAAGACACGAAATTTAACCGACAGGAAGAAGATGCTGTGATATGCAAATCAATAGCTTTTCAGAGCATTCACACAAGGTTGGCGCCGGTGGCGGCACCTACAACGTGCTGACATGAGCGAAGTTTCCAACCGATATCTCGTACACAAACATCAGTTGACCGGCATTGCCTGGTAAAACGTTGTTGTGATGCCTCGTGTAAGGAGGAGAAATGCTTACCATCACGTTTCCGACTTTGATAAAGGTCGGATTGTAGCATATCGGGACTGCGGTTTATCGTATCGAGATCCAATGACTGTTAGCAGAATATGGAATCGGTGAGTTCAGAAGCGTAATACGAAACGCCGTGCTGGATCCCAACGGCCTCATATCACCAGCAGTCGAGATGACAGGCATCTTATACGCATGGCTATAACGGATCGTGCAGCTAGGTCTCAATCCCTGAGTCAACAGATAGGGACGTTTGCAAGACAACAACCATCTGCACGCACAGTTCGACGGCGTTTGCAGAAGCATGGACTACCAGCTCGCAGACCATGGATGCGGTTACCCTTGACGCTGCATCACAGACAATAGCACCGGCCGGTGTGGCCGTGCGGTTCTAGGCGCTTCAGTCTGGAACCGCGTGACCGCTACGGTCGCAGGTTCGAATCCTGCCTCGGGCATGGATGTGTGTGATATCCTTAGGTTAGTTAGGTTTAAGTAGTTCTAAGTTCTAGGGGACTGTTGACCACTGATCTTAAGTCCCATAGTGCTCAGAGCCATTTGAACCATTTGAACAGACAGGAGCGCCTGCGATGGTGTACCCAAACACGAGCCTGCGTACACCAGTGGCAAAACGTCATTTTTTCGGATAAATCCAGGTTCTATTTACAGCATCATGATGGACGCATCCGTGTTTGGCGACATCGCGGTGAACGCACATTGGAAGCGTGTATTCGTCATCGCCATACTGGCGTATCACCCGACGTGACGGTACAGGGTGCCATTGGCTACACGTCTCGGTCACTTCTTGTTGGCATTGACGGCACTTTGAACAGTGGACGTTACATTTCAGATGTGTTACGACCCGTGGCTCTACCCTTCATTCGATCCCTGCGAAACCCTGCATTTCAGCAGGATAATACACGACCGCATGTTGCACGTCCTGTACGGGCCTTTCTGGATACAGAAAATGTTCGACTGCTGCCCTGGCCAGCACATTCTGCAGATCTCTCACCAACAGAAAACGTCTGGTCAATGGTGGCCGAGCAACTGGCTCGTCACAATAGGCCAGTTACTACTCTTGATGAACTGTGGTATCGTGTTGAAGCTGCATGGGCAGCTGTACCTGTACACGCCATCCTATCTCTGTTTGACTTAATACCCAGGCGTATCAAGGCCGTTATTCCGGTCAGAGGTGGTTGTTCTGGGTACTGATTTCTCAGGATCTATGCACCCAAATTACGTGAAAATGTAATCACATGTCAGTTCTAGTATAATGTATTTGTCCAATGAATACCCGCTTATTATCTGCATTTATTCTTGGTGTTGCAATTTTAATGACCAGAAGTGTATGTCTCAAACCTACGTCGCCGGACCAGTGCCGGCGTCCAGCGACAAGTCGTGATGCTAACACCGGTAACAACGTAATTCCTGCAGCCGTCAGTCCGAGTATCTTTCCTATGAAGTCGGTTATCCACGCGTTGTGTGTAAGGGGCGTTCAAAAAGTTTCCGTTTCAGGGCGTTGCTGCAGCGTGTACGTGTCTGCAACGTAGCACGACTCCGATTCTGGTATATAACCATCAACATACAGGCGAAAGATTAGTGAGGCATTCGTGTCTTTCCGACGTGCGTGCGATAGACGCTGAAACGCCAACTATGGCAGCGTTATTACCAAATACGTCCAAACAGGACCCATGCGTAGGAGAACGAAGAACGTGTACAGGGCAGCACGTCTGTCGGAAACCGCCGTCGTGGAATGGTGCTGCTGCTTCGTGATAACGCACGTTCCCACATCGCAAATGCCGTAACGCGTAAGTTACGACAACTGTAGCACTCGAAGATCTGCTCTAAAGTTTCATGCGACTATCACGACTTCGTTCCCCGTTCCCTTAAGAAAGGCTTTGAAAGGTCGACGATTCCTATCGAACGAGGATGTGCAGCAAGCACTTACCGACTTTTTCAAGCAGCAGAACACGGTTTTTTACCAAACGGGTATTTTCAACATGGTGCGTGGGTGGGGCGATTTCCTCAAATGCTCAGGCAGTTTTGCCTGATTGGCGTACCGATACTGGAGTGTACAGCCTTCCAACTACACTGTACATCCAGCACAGAACCAAGTAATTCAACAACGACCACCCTGTCCTCATGACCATGAACTACACTCGCATAGCTCTGGAATATTCCAGCAGATAAACACTACGGCATACGTCCTCCGTGAGGTTGAAAAGTAGTTGTCAAAAGTAGGCTATTTTAAGTGATGAGGTCCGTAGCACCTTTGCTGTTGGCACAGTTTAATTGCTCTCAGAAGTTGAATAACCTACTATTTATGGCCATATAAAGTCTCATTTGTTATAATTTTTGCACGGATGAATGATTAGCTACATACTACACTCTGTTGATGTGCCATAATAAGGTTGTTCTACTGCACTAAGCTACCACTAAAGCGACACAAAAGTTGACGTGTGGCAGACGACAAATTAACACAGCTCTTGAATCACTGTCCTTGAAGTCTACACACAAACCACCAGTCTACAAGTGACAGCTTCGCCATTGCACTGTCCTTTTATACGTTGTGTACACGATACTATCACCATCTGTATATGTGCATTTAGCTATTCCATGTCTTACGTCACCTCAGCGTAAAGCTAAATTGGCTAAGCTGTGAGTTAATATTGAAGATTTTGAGCATATACCATATAAATGACAGTATCGAAGATAATGAAAAGGCGGGAGAAAAACATAACAGGAGGAATGAGTCCACTTGCTTTGTTACAAAGTCTTCGTTACATATAGGTGTGTAGTGTTATATGGGAGTGAGAATTAGACCATAAATGCAATATGATAATAGAAGTTGCTGACGACTAGATGGGTAAATCGGATAATTAATAGGGAAATAATGAATAAGCTGGTTAAAAAAGCGCTTGTTGGCACAACTTGACTGACGGAAGGGATAGACTGACACAGCACATCTTGAGACATCCAGAAATTCTGAGGGGGAAAATCGTAGATGGAGACCAGGGCTTGACTACAATAAGCAGGTTGAAGAAGATGCGTGATGCAGCAGCTATGCAGAGATGGAGACACCTGCACAGCGTAGACGAACGTAGAGAGCAGCATTACCCGGCTTTCGGACTGTAGACAACGAGAACAAGAACAGCAATATAGTGCGGATAGTGATTAATCAAACTCTGCCATGTATTCGCTACAGTAGACGAGCGTAGAGAGCAACATTACCCAGCTTTCGGACTGTAGGCGGCAAGAACAACAACAGCAGCAACAGCAACAGCAATATAGTGCTGATAGTTATTAATCAGACTCTAATATGTATTCGCTACTAAATAGTTTTACGCATTATTGCGATAGAAGATCTGGCGCTATTGCAATTAAAAAGGTCTAATTTTTCAGTAATTGCATTGCTCTGTAGTCTAAAAAAAAAGAAGAGTCTTCTTTTGTCACTGATAGAGAGAACTGTTCTGCTAGAAAAGGAGCGTTTTAAACTGATACTGCACTGAAGAAGAAGCATTGAAAACCCCATCTCGCGTTTCGGAGGATAGAAACTGTGGTGAACAATGAGGAACGGGCACTTCAGGGACTTCGGGACCAAGGCGGTAGGTTGCTGACACTCGAACCAACTTGTGGCAGTTACAGGGAAACATACTCAGGGCCTTCTGTCGCATATCCCAAGGTTCAGTCCGTGCCCTACGTTGAATTTCCCTTTCCGTTCCTCGTGCTAAAATAGCATGTGATTCCGTTGACATATAGCTACAGCTGTGAACACCGTGTGCACCTGGTACATCTCGGGGTTTACGTTTATTAGAATGGTCAGACTTGGTAAACGCAAAGCTGGTATCGATACGTATTCAGTTTTGATTTAAAACGGAAGGCCTTTTACACATAGGATACGAACCGCGAAAGACACACTGATTCCAGTTTCCCCTAAATAGGTTTGTGAAATGAAAAATGCTTATTACGTTTCGTTCCAATAATAATTACCTATTACAACAGGTTTTCGTCTTATTAAGTCGTCAGGTCACAACCCACTGTTGTCATATAATAATGTCCTAATAAGGCGAAAACTTGTTTTCAGTAAACTACCTTAATGAAAAAAAAGCAATTTCTTTGGTTGTCACACTTAAAATAAGTAATTGTTCAACCAAAGAGAAATGCAGTAGTCCCATTGTGGGGCGGCTGGTAGGAATTATAATTGCTGTATATATAATTGTTTGAATATGTTTGAAACACTGCATTCCTTGCCGTTTTAACCAGATGTGCGGCGGCGGGTGGAATTATTGTTGTTAAAAATGTTCCTATTATTTAGAATGTTATTTATGCTGTCTTTCGCCGTTCTCAACACTGGCTCTCTAACTACAATATTGGCAACCAGAAAGTGATTAGCAAAACGTGAAGCCTGTAATTAGAATTCCTAGTGCCCACTTCATCTGAGAATACACTTATAGTTACAGCTTATAGCTGTGATGAATTAGGACATTGTCTGGGATTTATAATCAAAAACAGTCGTGAAAAAAAAAGTTCTGTATTCTGAAAGTCACAGATGAAAACAAAAGAATCCACACAATCTAACTAACAGAGCAGTTCAGAGTCTAATGCGCTGATGCAACTATAAATGTCCAAATTAAATGTTTAAATGAATGCTCGCCATAATTTGATGATTAGGTTCATCAAACGCCACGCTAAATAATGGTAGAATGTTTGTCCCGCGGCGGCACGTGAAAATACAACAATACGCAAACTGAAGATCGATAATTAAAGTCAACCCAGAATTAACACTTCACTCGAAAATGATTTCATGGTTACACGTATCCCGAGTAACTTAATACGGCATCCGAGGCTGTTTGTAGCAATGATACCAACGCGAAACAACTCCCGACACAGATGACGTGCTATTCAGCGTCTGGAGAGAACTGGGGCCTTGCTTCCTCGCGCAGCGTTCTTATATATAAAGCCGCGGTGCGGATGGCTAAGGGAACGCCTGATCAAATCGGCTCTCCCGACTAGCCGCTGGGCTAAAAAAATGTTCTGTACTCTGAAAGTCACAGATGAAAACAAAAGAATCCACACAATCTAACTAACAGAGCAGTTCAGAGTCTAATGCGCTGATGCAACTATAAATGTCCAAATTAAATGTTTAAATGAATGCTCGCCTTTAAGTTACCTAATAAATCATAGCTTCTCTTGCTAATGGCCGATGAAGCTCTTAATTTAAATGTGCATTCAGCACACAGGTAAGTATTGATAATAAAATTTTGACGTGGCTAAGTTAAATATTTTGGGCGAGAGAATTAATTTAATTACACTGCACGCAGTAGACGAGCTCTGAACTGGCCCTTTGGAGATACGCTATCGCTATAGTTTTTATAGGTATTCAAATGAAACTTCTCACATCCTTACGGTGATAGCGGATCTCCATTCTACTTAAATATAAACATCCTAGCCTTATTTATTAGCCTACTTAATCTATCTTGCTTCCTTAAGTTTTAAGACGAAAACCAGAAAATCATGAATTTCCACTAAAATCTTAATTTGTGAGATCCAGAAGACTGTTTTTATTAAATAATTATGAAAAATGAATCTAATTATAAATTTTGAACTCCCTAGCTCTTTTCTGTTGCGCCAATGATTTTTACAGAAAAACGTCCAAATTTCGAAAATGGCTAAAATTATCGAACTGATATTCAACACATATTAATTTAGTATTACTCCTGGCATGCTAGAAACATTTGAGGTTATTTATTTGATTTTTAAAGTATTGCGCAACATTTATGACGTCAGAGCTAGTTACAGAGGACTGCCTGGCACACAATGGAAAAACTGATGTGAATTTACTACGGCGTGAGTAGGCTGCTTCCCTACACCATCGCTAAAGATACTGAATAGTAGTAATTACATAGGGACCGAATATTTACAGTCTTGACTGTATAACTGGAGCTATGGCATGAGGGCATTACTGTAATGCAAGGAATGTACAATAGCCATCAGAGAAATTCCATTCTTCAGTAAAGTCGATACGCGTACCGACTGTGGTGCTGTTACGTCTTTCACATGCATAACTTTGTAATTGAAATTAGAAGGAAAACAATATTGTTCGTACGACAGCTGGACGGTTGATGTAGTTATGATCAACAATTTAGCACCCTTATCCACTCCATTTAAGCAAACACCGATATGAAGTAATAATACACTACTGGCCATTAAAATTGCTACAACAACAAGAAACGCAGATGATAAACAGGTATACATTCGAAAAATATATTATACTAGAACTGACACATGATTACATTTTCACACAATTTGGGTGCATAGATCCTGAGAAATCAATACCCAGAAAAACCACCTCTGACCGTAATAACGGCCTTGATACGCCTGGGCATTGAGTCAAACAGAGCTTGGAATTCGTGTACATGTACAGCTGCCAATGCAGCTTCAACACGATACCACAGTTCATCAAGAGTAGTGATTGGCGTATTGTGATGAGCCAGTTGCTCGGCCACCATTGACCAGACGTTTTCAATTGGTGAGAGATCTGGAGAATGTGCTCGCCAGGGCAGCAGTCGAACATTTTCTGTATCCAGAAAGGCCCGTACAGAACCTGCAAAATGTGGTCGAGCATTATCCTACTGAAGTGTAGGGTTTCACAGGGATCTAATGAAGGTTAGAGCCACGGGTCGTAACACATCTGAAACGTAACGTCCACTGTTCAATGTGCCGTCAGTACGAACAAGAGGTGAGCGAGACGTGTAACCAATGGCACCCCATACCATCACGCAGGGTGATACGCCAGTATGGCGATGACGAATACACGCTTCCAATGTGCGTTCCCCGCGATGTCGCCAAACACGGATGTGACCATCATGATGCTGTAAACAGAACCTGGATTCATCCGAAAAAATGACGCTTTGCCAATCGTGCACCCAGGTTCGTCGTTGAGTACACCATCGCAGGCGCTCCTGCCTCTGATGCAGCGTCAAGGGTAAGCGCAGCCATGGTCTCCGAGCTGATAGTCCATGCTGCTGCAAATGTCGTCGAACTGTTCGTGCAGATGGTTGTTGTCTTGCAAACGTCCCCATCTGTTGACTCTGGGATCGAGACGTGGTTGCACGATCCGTTACAGCCATGCGTATAAGATGCCTGTCATCTCGACTGATAGTGATTTGAGGCCGTTGGGATCCAGCACGGCGTTCTGTATTACCCTCCTGAACCCACCGACTCCATATTCTGCTAACAGACATTGGATCTCGACCAACGCGAGCAGCAAGGTCGCGATACGATAAACCGCAATGCCGATAGGCTACAATCCGACCTTTATCAAACTCGGAAACCTGATGGTACGCATTTCTCCTCCTTATACGAGGCATCACAACAACGTTTCACCAGGCAACGCCGGTCAACTGCTGTTTGTGGAAACTTTCCTCATGTCAGCACGTTGTAGGTGTCGCCAACGGCGACAACCTTGTGTGAATGCTCTGAAAAGCTAATCATTTGCATATCGCAGCATCTTCTTCCTGTCGGTTAAATTTCGTGTATGTAGCACGTCATTTTCGTGGTGTAGCAATTTTAATGGCCAGTAGTGTTAAAACCATTGATGCATGCACTCGTACAAAAAATGGTTCAAATGGCTCTAAGCACTATCGAACTTAACTTCTGAAGTCATCAGTCCCCTAGAACTTAGAACTACTTAAACCTAACTAACCTAAGGACGTCACACATATCCATGCCCGAGGCAGGATTCGAACCTGCGACCGTAGCGGTAGCGCGGTTCCAGACTGTAGCGCCTAGAATCGCTCGGCCACACCGGCCGGTATTCATACAAACTGCATTACTAATCATGCACAAAACGACGCCGTAATTAGCAAAAATTTATAGTGTGCAGCTAGTAAATATCTGCTAAGTAACTGTAATGAATTTTAGAAGTACACAGTAGTTAAAGATTTACACGAAGAGAAATAGATTAATTTCAGTGACAAGTAATATTACTGAATCACATTTGTCCTTCCATTTCAAAGTATTGAATAATCTTGTCTTAGGAAGCTACATTGTAAAGAAAATTATTAAGAAAAAGACAATGTCGCTGAAACTACTTTTCACGTGATTAATGACAAAAAAGTTTTGATAAATGGCAATTCACAGAATGTTATTGTCCTTCAACATCGCAGCGCGTCAGCAATCGTTGGTTAATATATTAAAAAACTAAAAACCCGCCTCGATTGCGATAAAAGCACCTAGTGTTACGTATTAACCCAGGTTTCGGCGTAGATAACTACACCTTCTTCAGAACAACAATAAAACCCACAAGTGCCTAAGAAGACCTTTGTAAATGATTAAAAGAACACCATAGCTATACATTTATAAACGAAAAAGGAAAGGAAAACACAAACAGTACATATGTACAAAGTAAAAACCACTACTTAATGGTGTACGCTTCACCTCACACCAGCCAATGTTCAATGGGCCATGACCCGCCATAAACTGCAGCTACAAACGGTCGGTCACCTACGAGTTGTTGTTCTGAAGAAGGTGTAGTTATCTACTCCGAAACGTGGGTTAACACTTAACACTAGGTTTTTTTTTCGCAATCGAGGCGGGTTTTTAGTTTTTTTAATAAATGTTATTGTCCTTAGCTGAATAGACACATTGTTGCGGTGGTAGCGTGAATTTGGTGGCAGATTGACATTTCCTCATTTTCTTTAAATCTCTTCCTCCGACATCTCAACACATTGCCTTTACATAAGTATTACGCCACATGCCTTCATCTGAGCACCACAGGCACGCAACCTGTGTTGAAAGCACCCCGGCTGACTCACTGCCGCCCGCATCTCGTGGTCGTGCGGTAGCGTTCTCGCTTCCCACGCCCGGGTTCCCGGGTTCGATTCCCGGCGGGGTCAGGGATTTTCTCTGCCTCGTGATGGCTGGGTGTTGTGTGCTGTCCTTAGGTTAGTTAGGTTTAAGTAGTTCTAAGTTCTAGGGGACTTATGACTACAGCAGTTGAGTCCCATAGTGCTCAGAGCCATTTGAACCATTTGACTCACTGCCAGTGACAGGCTTCGTTTACTCAGCTCTCAGAAACAAATAAAGCGTTTGGCCTACCCTTTGCAGTTCTCTTTCATACGTTATCTAAATTGTATCCACACATATTTTATTTTTTACTACATGCTCTACTATATGCATGTCATTTAAGGTTTTAAGAATCTGTATCCTAAAAATAGTAAGAAATAAAATGACAACTTTGCACAGACAAAAACATGAAAATGTTTACACAAATAGCTTACCTTTTCAATAACAGGCTGTACTAACTTATACGTTTACAAAATATTTTCGTATATGTTGATATTTGTCAAACTGTATTAGTTGACAGACAAAAAAAGAAAGAAAATTATTTGTGTATTAATGTCTTGAACGTGTGTGTTTTAAGTGCGTGTTATTGCCTTGAATCTACTGTGTCATTACTGCTAGTAAAAAAATTGATTCAATGACAACATAACATATAATGCAGAAAATGATAGTAAAGAAGTATGGGACGTCATAAAACAAGAAATCTGGTAAGGCAGACACCAAAATAACAAAATACAAATTAAAGACGGGGGTAGAATAATAGAAAATCCTAAGGATTTGCCAAATTTTGTAAATGGCTTTTTCTATGTTATTTCGGAGAAGCTGTAACAAAATTTTTCTAGGAAGCACGTAGCAACCGCAGTGACGTGCACAGCAAGCACAATGACCTTATTTCTCACTACTGAGCTTAATGTCAGAAGGACGATATTGAAATTAAAAAAAAAGGTCAGCAGGTGTATATGATTTCCAGTGCACATGTTGTCCCTTTAATAAATAAAGTTAATGGGGAGAGAATCAAAAAATTCAGGCTACTTTCACAACTGTCTCCTGTACTGTTGTCCATGAAGAGCGCCATTAGTGAAATACAGGTCAGTGATGTGTTGTCCTACAATACCACACCATGCATTGACACTCCACCGACGTTGATGTTTTACCTGACAAATCCAAAGTGTTTTTTCCGGTGACTAGTGGTGCATATTGTGCCAGTTGACATACCCACTGTTTGTAAATGTGGCTTCATTGGTGAACAGTACCCTTCTCATAAAGACACAGCCTTGCTTCAGAACCCAGATACAGCATTCAAGGCGAATTTGAAAGACATTCCCATGAAGCCCTTTATGCAGAAAGACATGGAGAAGGTGGTATTTACGTCTGTGAAGAATGCGCAGAACGTTTGATCAAGGGATTCCCACCAGTCTCTTCATTTCACGAGAACTGGCATGAGGATGTATTGCGATGGCCGCCAGAACAACTACTTCTGATGTTTCATGTTTTACTCTTTCGCTCCGGATCCGCATTTGTGGAAACATGCGTCCTGTTGGCGAAACCTTCTAACAATGTCCGTGAAGATAAGACGGATCGGATGATGTCTGTTAGGGTAATGCTGGGCATATGATTGTGCCACACGTGTGTCTTTTTGGTGACATCCTCCGTAAAGTAATAATATATCGAACAATTGTTCATTTGTAAAAAGCATGTCGAGGGCCTAGAACAGATGGACAGATACATTAATATGGCGTTTATATCACTTACAGTGTACAGTACACCAGTGCCATTTACCTGTACGTACCTACACAGAGATCAACCTGCTTCGTAGTGATCTGTTCCCACACACATCGCCGATTGCGGTCCATGCCGGTACACAACTGCAGAGGCGAGGGGTTTTACTGGGTACTGTAACGGGTCGGTGTACACTGACCGGTACTGTGCCACACTGTGGACGTAAATACATAAAACACGCAAATGGGAAACCGTTTTGTACGTATCAGTGTGTGTAGCAGGAAACTCTGTTACTACTTTCTATATTGCGATTACGAGCAACGTGCGGTACATGCTGGCATCTCTGGATGTGCAATAGCGGCGAGTTTCGTTTATTTCAAGCGTAAACTTCGCTTTGCAATTTCTCCGGTTGTAACTGACATTGCGATTTCACCAACGCCATTCTTTTCTTGATTTTTCGTATCATTGATTGCATAAGAAATAACATTGTGTGTCCGTTTTAAAAACATAACTTCGTGTTGAAAATCATATTTGCTTACGTTTTAGAATGTCTCGTAGTATTAAATTTCATGTGCTCTTGCCTTATATCCATACATGTGCAACGCGTTTCTTAATACTTACTGTTGTTCAAAGATATTTGGGCTGAAATGTTTAACTGGAGCACCCTGCATATATAACTAAGGCGAGACAGTCTGTGATCTGTTCAGAGCAGGTGCACATCAGGCACGAACTCGTGGGAATGGGCGAAATGCCGCAAGTAATGAGGTTAATGTGTAAGCGGCATTACATTAGTGGTGTGTGGATATGTTGAGAATCTGCATCTGAAAGGAGGCGTGCCAGGGCAGTCCATTTGGTTGCGGTGACCACTGCGTCCAGACGACGGAGTGGTCAGAGCATCGGCCTAGCAAGAATGACACCCAGCTTCGAATCCCGGTGCGGCACAAATTTTCAATTTCCCCATTGATTTCAATGCCCTCTCGCAGCCAATGTATGTAACTCCTCTGTGTCTTAATTCATAAAGGCTGTTGGTTCAAAATGGTTTCTGTTGGTTCGGACATGTCTAACACATAGGATGATTTTCTATAATTTCACTGATCTTAACACTAGACCTACATTTAATACCACAACTACACCTCGTGCAAACATTTACTAGATGGCGATATGGATTGTATCGATCTTTTAAAGTATTTGACCCAATTACGGTTACAGCTGCCTGAAACGCAGCATCAGATATCAAATAATAAAGTGTGTCCAAGACAAAAAAGAAATTGTATGTTCGTGCACGATTATAGTCGCTGATCCATGCAAAGCCCTCCTCTCTGCTATTTTGATATTACGAATTACATAGAACGACGACTTTGCTTCAGTCTAACTACTCTGGTATCGTCTCTTGAGAGAGTATTTGTCACATTCAAATCCCATGTCTTATTTCCATAAACTAAAGTAGTCTGCGGATGTCATTTTATTGTACATAGTGTACCACCACAACAAAGAGATTTCGTCAATACCAACGCGGGAATTTTTCAGCTTCTCCGCTTATGACATTCCATAAAACACAGAGTGATTTGTAATTAATTTCACTGCTGGGGAGGGCCCCCATGACAAACGAGTGATCATAGGAGGATGAAATTTTGTAGAAACATTTGTAAGACCATTCGGAAAAGAAATAAGGAATTAACCATTGAAAGAAACACAATTCGATTTCCACATGAGAGGATAATATTTGTTAATTGCGAACCACGTTTGCGTTCCTGATATAATTTTCATTAATATTGTGTTTATACTATTGCTGGTGAGGAGGAAAGTTAGTTATTAGTATTTTATTAATGATCTCATTCATAAACAGCCATATCATAGTCATCACAGTCGCTCAAGAAAGTTATAATTAAGCTTTACTTGTTTAATCAGAATCGGACTATTACTCTCCTTGTCCGCAGTCTCGACGATTCGAAGCGATTTGCAATCCTGTGTAAATAAAATGTCTTGGCTTTCTTGCGTTGCGTAGTTAGTCGGGAAACCTCAGATCAAGCGGAAAATCTGCTTTGATAGAGTTTAATTATCCGATGAAATAATGGAGCTCTTGGATCTAATAATTGCAGGTTCGTTTCCAATTCATCGGAAGTTCCCTTCTGATTACCAACGAAACGACACCTATGTGCAAATTTCCAATTAGAGAATACATATATAATAAAATTCCTTACACACCTGTGGTGTAAATGCTCAATATATATTCTCTTGATTAGCATACAATATATTTCCAATCTCTTTCTTCCAGTAATCTCGATAGCAAAATTTCAATTATTCAATGCGGCTATTCGGCACGGAGAGGATCCTAGAAGTCCCATCAACACACACCAGAGAGAATGATACAAAGAGTAATTATGCGCTCATGGAATAGTAATAGTACTGTACTACTTTTCGCATCGATTCTGCGAGTATATAGATGGTCAAGTAGGAAACGTAATTCATTCATAGAATTGTGCAGGGATAATTAGTAGAATATAAATAGATATTACACTGATTACTAACGTTGCTCAATTTGACGACCATCTGCATCCACGATAGCATGGGACTGCACTAGCGAATTCTCGTCGCGGCAAAAAAAAATGTTCAAATGTGTGTGAAATCTTATGGGACTTAACTGCTAAGGTCATCAGTCCCTAAGCTTACGCACGACTTAACCTAAATTATCCTAAGGACAGACACACCCACCCATGCCCGAGGGAGGACTCGAACACCCGCTGGGACCATCGTCGTGACACAGCTCGCGCATTGCTTGATGATCGCACACTGCGTCCAGCACTGTCAACCATGGCAACGGTAACCTCTTCCGCGGTCTGTGGCCCAATTGGCAGTCAGCCTCTTGGCAGCAGCGATTTCCGAGTTCCCAATTAATTCGAACTCCCGAATCACGTTCTTGAACCCTGGTACTGGAGCAGGATATTTCCGTATTCTTTTAACACGTCGATACTCTCTAAGAGCAGCAGCGCTATTACTGTTGCTTTGGTAAACCAGCTTTACGAGAAAAGCCGTGCCCACTTTGTCCACACCCATGTCGACTATCTGCAGCTGCAGATCACGCTGATGCTTGTGCTCCTTTCCTGCGTAGCAGTTCTAGTACCGGCGTCTAGCGGCAAGACATTGTACTAAACACAACAACGTAAATTCTGCAATGTACAGTCTGAACATCATCCCTATAAATACACTACTGGCCATTAAAATAGCTACACTAGGAAGATGACGTGCTACAGACGCCAAATTTAACCGACAGGAAGAAGATGATGTGATATGCAAATGATTAGCTTTTCAGAGCTTTCACACAAGAGTGGCGCCGGTGGCGACGCCTACAACGTGCTGACATGAGGTAAAGTTTCCAAACGATTTCTCATAAACAAACAGCAGTTGACCAGCGTTGCCTGGTGAAACGTTGTTGTGATGCCTCGTGTAAGGAGGAGAAATGCGTACCACCACGTTTCCGACTTTGATTAAGATCGGATTGTAGCCTATCGCGATTGCGGTTTATAGTATCGCGACATCGCTGCACACGTTGGTCAAGATCCAATGACTGTTAGCAGAATATGGAGTCGGTGGGTTCAGGAGGGTAATACAGAACGCCGTGCTGGATCCCAACGGCCTCGTATCACTAGCAGTCGAGATGACAGGCATCTTATCTTCATGGCTGTACAGATCGTGCAGCCACGTCTCGATCCCAGAGTCAACATATGGGGACGTTTGCAAGACAACAACCACCTGCACGAACAGTTCGACGACGTTTGCAGCAGCATGGACTATCAGCTGGGAGGCCGTGGCTGCGGTTACCCTTGACGCTGCATCACAGGCAGGAGCGCCTGCGATGGTGTACTCAACGACGAACCTGTGTGCACGAATGGCAAAACGTCATTATTTCGGATTAATCGAGGTTCTGTTTACAGCATCGTGATGGTCGCATCCGTGTTTGGCGACATCGCGGTGAACGCACATTGGAAGCGTGATTTCGTCATCGCCGTACTGGCGTATCACCCGGCGTGATGGTATGGGATGCCATTGGTTACACGTCTCGGTCACTTCTTGTTCGCATTGACGGCACTTTGAACAGTGGACGTTACATTTGAGATATGTCACGACCCGTGGCTATACCCTTCATTCGATCCCTGCGAAACCCTACATTTCAGCAGGATAATGCACGACCGCATGTTGCAGGTCCTGTACGGGCCTTTCTGGATACAGAAAATGTTCGACTGCTGGCCTGGCCAGCACCTTCTCCAGATCTCTCACCAACTGAAAACGTCTGGTCAATGGTGGCCTAGCAACTGGTTCGTCACAATACGCCAGTCACTACTCATGATGAACTGTGGTATCGTGCTGAAGCTGCATGGGCAGCTGTACCTGTACACGCCATTCAAGCTCTGTTTGACTCAATGCCCAGGCGATCAAGGCCGTTATTGCGGCCAGAGGTGGTTGTTCTGGGTACTGATTTCTCAGGATCTATGCACCCAAACTGCGTGAAAATGCAATCACATGTCAGTTCTATTATAATATATTTGTCCAATGAATACCCGTTCATCATCTGCATTTCTTCTTGGTGTAGCAATTTTAATAGCCAATAGTGTACTTTTCCAAATGGCCTGGCTCAAGTACCGAAAGTTTTATTGTAACTAACCTGTAGGATGTCAAGCTATAATTCACATAGGAATTACGTAGAAATTTTATGATGATCCAGAATGTTCTATGGAAAAATATCGCAAAATTGTATATGGATTAAGATGGAACGACAGGATGACGGATGAAAACATTGCTGTAATTTTGGAATGTTTTTCTTTGTAGTAGACAAACGGGTTTTTTGCAATGAATAAAACGCGCATTGAAGTTTTTATTCGTATTTTTTATTGAAAAATATTAATATTTTTACTGTGTTATTGGGATTTCCCCGAGGCAGCTCTGAAAGAAGGTAGATTGGTGGTTGTCGATGTAACAACGATTGTGGTTATCAGGAACATGAAATTAACATATCTAACATATCTCCCCGATCCTTACAGTTCCGATTTTAGTTCAACGTAGGCATTTGAAAAAAAAAATTTCAGCCAAATTATATATGTTTGAAGAAATGGCCTTATTTTGTGGCCCTCACTTTTAGCCGAAGAAAATACTAAATATCAACATAAAGCCTTTAAAATCAGATGAAAACTGTCAGAAAACCGAATTTAAAGTTTGACAAGTATTTATCATGTAATAAAAGGGACAAAGCTTGAGCCACGTGCAGTGGCCCCGCGGTTTAAGACGCCATGTCTCGGACTGCGCGGCCCCTCCCGCCGGATGTTCGAGTTCTCCCTCGGCATCGGTGTGTGTATTGTTCTTAGCATAAGTTAAAGTTAGTTCAAGCAGTGTGTAAGTCTAGGGACCGATAACCTCTGCAGTTTGGTCTCTTAGGAATTCACACATATTTGAACATTTGACAAAGCTTGAAACTTACGGTATGTCGTCGATGCCTGGTCCATAACAACTATCGTCGCGGCTAGTGGGAGGCTCCTTTCTGCTACTTTGACGCGATAAGCCCTCATTTTCGTCGAAAACCCTTTCCGTAACTGAGCGTATGGCTCAAAAAATGGTTCTAATGGCTCTGTACACTATGGGACTTAACATCTGAGGTCATCAGTCCCCTAGAACTTAGAACTACTTAAACCTAACTAACCTAAGGACATCACACACATCCATGCCCGAGGCAGGATTCGAACCTGCGACCGTAGCGGTCGCGAGGTTCCAGACCGAAGCGCCTAGAACCGCTCGGCCACACCCGCCGGCTGAGCGTATCGCACCGGCGTCTCTATCTTCACAGAATCGGCGCATTCCATCGCTGATTTTGATTTGAAGGGAATTTGCCACGTGCATTAATGCGGTATGGCCTACATTGAATAGGCACATGGCCAAATTTGAGTCGATGTTGACAACTGCGCTTCGGCTGGATGTTATTTTTGGAGCGTATCTCGAAATGAGAGTATTGAAACTTTCTTTCACATTTTCAGTAAAACCGCGCAGACAATGCTCCAGCAAATCAGATTTGCTCAAATCGATATAAATAGGGAGCATGAGAGTGGAACCGATTCTCTATCGCCGAGGCGTGCCGTGCACGCTCGGCTTCAAATGCTCACAAAATTGTTACTTTTTGTAGAATATTTCTTCAATGTATATACATTCGAATTCCTTAATAAAAACATTTCGAGTTTTTTCGACCGTCACCCTCTTGTTGCCCCTTAATGTCCAGTCAGCTGCAACACTTTTCTAGAAAGCATTTCCACTCAGGATTGTTTCCAGAAACACGCAACGTGTGTGCAGACGGATGACTGTGCCACCCGCACACAATGGGTGCAGCTGCCAGCTGCGCCCTGTGCAGCGGTGTGTACACCACACGTGTAGCTGCATCGTCCCTTGTTCCCACAGTTTGTTTAAGTGCGCCGTAGATGTGGAGCACGACGCCGGCCTTGAATACTTTTTTATGAAAGAGGCCTCTAGCTCGCTGTCATGCACGTAGCAATGCTGAATCGATGAAAGTAAGAATTATGCTGCCACTGTCTGCCTCAAACACTTCACCATCTTCGCAAGGAGTGCAAAAATAAGTTATGATACTAGCAGATTTCCCGCCTCCCTGGCAGAGGTAGCTAACTCTTGTCTCTGCGGTGGTGGTCGACTTGAAGGCATCTGGTCTATATCCTCCTTCTGTGAGAAATATCTTCCACCAATATTTGGCCAACGAGGGGAGCAGTGTACATTGCTGCAGGACTTTGGCGCTGTCGATGATGATCCGTCCGTCTGATCTACACGTGTAGATGGGGATCCCAAATCCGTTTTTCATAAACCGGTATCCAATATCGCTTCTGGTTGATGATACAAGCAGTCGAATACAGATCCCATAAATGCAGTTCTTGCTGCTGGATTTCTTTTTCCGCAATCGGTATTTGGTCCCGTGTAAACGCTAATCACGTTTGATATGCGCTTGGGTAGTGAAGTACCTAGTTGCTTAGAACATTGTCGGATATTCTAAATTCAAAAAATGGTTCAAATGGCTCTGAGCACTATGGGACTTAACTTCTGAGGTCATCAGTCCCCTAGAACTTAGAACTACTTAAACCTAACTAACCTAAGGACATCACACACATCCATGCCCGAGGCAGGATTCGAACCTGCGACCGTAGCGGTCGCGTTGCTCCAGACTGTAGCGCCACCTCGGCCGGCTTCTAAATAAAGTAACTTGTTTTTAGGTGGAAGGAGATGAAGAAATATAGCAGTCAGCAAGAATCTACTCACTTTCTATATTTAAATGAAGCAGGCATCATTCTGACTAAATTTGAAACCGGAGCAGATGATTTTCAGACGACATTAGTGTGAAACAACTACCGGAAACATATATTTGACAGGGCTGGTAAAATAGTTTCAGGATTTAAAATATAAACTCTTCAGAGAATATTGATTTCCCGAGTTTTGTCATCTGAAAGTTGTTTTGCAGGCAAAAATAGTAATGAAGTCGATCTCGACGAACACCTTGGCTATAATCGAGAGTATCACTAGATTTCCGCCTCTCTCTTCACTCGTCATCACACAACGCAAACATAACACGACACTGGCACACATGCATCGCAGTTACCTACCATAACCAGGTATACTCACAACATAACTCCCATTAAAGCATTTTCTTGATGTGGAGTACCACCCGCGTGCACAGAAGAAAGAGAACACATAGAGTATAAACATGGCATTACTTACGAATAGATCATTATAGGACGGAGCTTTAATTCTGTCGCTTGCACGTTATGTGCTCGCTTTCTGTTTGGCTACAACCACTGTTTAGTAACCGAATAATTCTGCAAGACATAAACCTCTTCCGCCTGTTCATTTCCTCCATTTTGCTTATGACACCGCATTCCTAGCCCTTTATCCTACCCTTCAACGGTCCCAACGTATTCTCCAAACCCACCTTGACCAATTCACCGCTTGGTGCAACAAGTAGTTCCTCCGTATCAACCCCTCCAAGAGCCAGGCGATCATCATAGGCCGCACCACGCGCTCCTTACATCTCCGTGAGTTCTACCTCACCATTTATGACCGTCCTATCCGCCTCACTCTTACCCTCAAATACCTTGGCCTCACCCTCGACCGCCACCTCGCCTGGACTTCCCATCTCCTTACCATCCAACACAATGATCACAACAGACTCTGCCTCCTGAAACTCCTGTCCAGCTGGACATGAGGACTGCATCCTTTCACCATCCTTCACACCTACAAATCCTTGATCTGCCACATCCTCTGTTATGCCAGCATAGCGTGGATTTCTGTCCCTCCCAGGTTTTATAAATCCCTTCATATCCTCGAACGCTATGCACTCCGCTTCGCCTTCCGCATCGGCCTTCCATCCCCCACGTGCATCCCCTTCCCCCACCTTCTCCTTTTCCTTGAACACATCTGCACACTATATATTGTCCACTGCATTGATCCCCCTCACCCCCTGGTGTCTCCCTTCCTCTCTGCCCCCAGCCTGTTGCCGCGCCTTTACCGTTGTGTCCCACCCTCTCTCCATCTCTACACCCTCCGCCTCCTTTCCCAACACAACTTCCACCATCTAACCCTCCCGGATGATGAGCTTCGCCCTGACATCTACCCTTCCTACCAACTCTAACCCCATCTTCCTGCCTCCTCCTCAGGGGCCCCTCTCCTCCCCCTCCCTTCTCCTGAGCAGCTTTCCCCTCCTACTCCGCCTCCCTCTCTTGTGTTCCCTTTCAGTGTCTCTGCGCTCCCTCCCGCCTTGATTTCCCTCTTCACCTCCTGCCTTACCAGTCTCCTGCCTCTTAGTGTGCCCGCTGACGCCCCTACTCTCTTCATCCCGCCACCTCCCCTGCTGCCTCTTGCTCTCCCCTCCTTTTCCATCCTCTCCAGCCTCTCCCTCGGCAGGTCCCACCTGGCAGTTTTATTCTTCATCATGTGTGCTCCAAGTGGGTTTTAAGTGTGTTTCTCAGGAGTGTTTTAATACTGTGGCCGACTTTTAACCTGTGCTTGTGCCTTCAGTGTCTTCTTTGTGTTTTAAGAATCGCCAACTGTGTTTTTCAACTTTATGACGACTTTTTTAATTGTCCCCTCATGAACGTCTCTATGTCAGTGTATTTTTACCTCCATTATCTCCCCTTACTCTGTTTGTGTTCCCCTTTTTTATCGCCTTATATTTGTAACATTTTATTCTTGTCTTAGGTGTCTTGTCACTCAGCTGAAGAGCTTCGGATTGTGCCGCTGACAGCCCTCCTCTGCCCATATGGGTCTGGGAAATGAAATCACAATAAAGGAAAAAAAACAAGGCATAGACTGCCATGGCGCTTGAAAATGGCCAGTCGTGCAAGGTATAATAAATTGAACACTTGTGGAACACTGACGCTGTGGAAAACTTAAAAATGTCTTTCAACTCTCTCTCATTGAGGGAAGACGTTTTAGAAGGAAACACTTTCTGATCAGAGGGATGAATCTGTACCTAAAGGCTCTCCTAGTCAACAATGAGGTACAACACTTCCTTCGTGACATACTACCCATAATACCCATAGTTTTTGTTACCCACTTTTCAATATTTCATCGGAACTTTATTCTGTCACAGTACAGCGAGCAGATTTTTGATTTAGATCACTAATTTCAAAGTGCAGATCGATTACATTTGCATAATCTGTAGCAAAAGAAACTGCTTATCATTTGTTATTACGGCTATTCGTGTGGCGTACATCTTGTACAAATTTTACGTTAAAGTTGTTGTCTTCTGCTGTGAAAACATACACAAATAAACGCGGTCGGCAAGTGGTAGTCGTTTAGGTTTTTAAGGGAAAAATGAGCTTACAGTCGTTCTGCTTGATTTGTTTCGATGTTTAGAGTAAGCTCTCGTATGATTCGTGCTCCATTCGTCAGGACGTCGTTTTTCTATCTATCGCAAGATTTGAACAAAATAGCTGTAGTGCTGGTGCATATTGATTTCGTACTGTCAGCCACTAAGAAAGGAAGAAAAGGAAAGTTCAGATTTAAGATCCTACCAACAAAGAGGTATTTGGAAACGGAGAAACACCTAGCTGTTTTTGGGAGAGTACGAAAGGAAATTGGTCGCTGCACCTTTTATGGAAAAATACCATAATTTTGATGAATCTGTTTAGAGAAACATGAAGAATCAAAAGCGGGACAGCAAAACCAACATTTAAACCCTGCTCCTCCCAGTGTCAGAAGAACTTCGCGGTTTCGTTCTATCGTTCTGTCTTAGACACAGGATTCTCCCATAACACACTCGGTAGCACCACTGTATGGTGGCTGCCTTGACGCTTCATTCGCACCTACGTTGGTATGTCACATTCGAACTGGGCTAGAGACGTACGTCACTCCCAATGTGTTCGGGTTCTCCAATAACATTCTGGAAAATATGTGCTATTAAAGCTTCCTGGCGGATTAAAACTGCTGTTATGAAACTTACTAGCAGATTAAAACAATGTACCAGACCGGGACTCGAACACTGGAGCTTTGCCTTCCGTAGGTAAGTGCTCGCCAACTGAGCTCCGACTCACGACTGATCCCCATAGCTTTCCGTTCGCCAGTATCTCACCTCCTGGCTTCGAAACTTCAAAGAAGTTCTCCTAAGTAGCTTGCGGGAGTAGCACTCCTGGAAGAAAGAATGTTACAAAGACTTGGCTTAGCCACAGACTGGCGAATTGTTTACAGAATGAAATTATAGTCTGCAGCTGAGTGTGTTCTGATATGAAACTTCCTTACAGAATGAACTGTGGGACTCTACAGCGAGCCCTTTGACTTTCGCGGGCAAGTGCTGAGATACTGGCGGAAGTAAAGCTGTGAGGACGTCTCGGGAGTCTTGCTCGGTTAGCCCAGTTGTTAGAGCAATTTTCTCTGCCTCGTGATGACTGGGTGTTGTGTGATGTCCTTAGGTTAGTTAGGTTTAAGTAGTTCTAAGTTCTAGGGGACTGATGACCATAGATGTTAAGTCCCATAGTGCTCAGAGCCATTTGAACCATTTTTGTTAGAGCACTTGCCGCCAAATGCAAAGGTCCCGGGTTCTAGTTGCGGTCTGGCACATGGTATCAATACGCCAGGAGGTTTCACATGATTGCACACTCCGCGTCAGAGTGAAAATTCATTATGTATTGTTAAACTCGTAGAGATACTAAACTTCATTAGCCTGAAAGCACATATTTTTTATAATGTGCGCCTTCCAGAACCAGTTTTTTACTCTCCAGTGAAATGTACGCTGTTTTGAAATCTACATTCACATTAACGCTTCTGCCGGACAGGGAATCAAACCTGGACCCTCATCTGTCACGCGTCTTACTGACTGAGTCACACAGGTACGAATTATGATCCATCCCCAGCGCTACGCATCAATCCGCCATTACTAGACTTCAAAAATGTCTCCTCCAGACCTTCCTGGACTTGCGTAGAGGTACGGAAGAACGTCACAGGCGAATATCGTAGACGCATCCTACCGATAGTCTCCAGAGTGAATTTTTCACTCCGAAGTCAAGTGTTCGTTAGTACTAGTTTGGAAAATAGGAGGAAGGTACTGTCAAAATCCAAGCTGTGAGTGGAATTCGTGAGCTGTGACTAAACAACCACTCAGCGGGGTGGCGCAGTGGTTAGCACACTGGGCTCGCATTCGGGAGGACGACGGTTCAAACCCGCGTCCGGCCATCCTGCTTTAGGTTTTCCGTGATTTCCCTAAATCGCTTCACGCAAATGCCGGGATGGTTCCTTAGAAAGGCCACGGACGATTTCCTTCCCTATCCTTCAATATTCCGAGCTTGTGCTCCGTCTCTAATGACCCCGTTGTCGACGGGACGTTAAACGCTTATCTCCTCCTCCTTCACTAAACAACTTCGCCGGTGAGGCCAGTGCCCGTGGGAAACAATACGAAGTACGAGACCTTTATCCAATTGTAACCTCTCAGGAAGTTTCAGTTTCCGATTTTTTGACTCCTAATTGCAAATCCAGCAGGGATATCTCGAGGGAATCTACCGTAACTCGACAGCTACGAAAAAACCTGTGGAAAGGTTCTTCAAATCTGAAGGAAGTTGAGAGTGCTTTCAGTACATACTAGCGAATGCACATTAATGGATCAGTGCTAGCCAGACACTTCTGACAGATTCACAAGCTGCGACATGGTCTAGAATTGAACAGTGAACCGAATAAAGAATAAATTTCCTTTAACCCACGTCTATGGTCATACATTTTTTGTCATAGACTGCCGGTTTCGATCTATAATGACCGTCTTCAGATCTGTTTTATAAAAACAAGTCCTGATATACTGAAGCCATAGCGGCACCATCAAATGTTAAACACAACATCAGCACCAGCCTCGTCAAATATATGTAAATAACAGCATATGCAAGAGTCATAATGTCAGCAGCACTACTGTTAAAAACAGATCTGAAAATGGTCATTGCATACCGGAACAGGTGATCTGATGAAAAAAATTTGTGACCATAGATGTGAAGTAAAGGAAATTTATTCTTCTTATAGATGCCCACCTACAAGTACAATAAAGCTGCTAATGGTGGTTAAAGCCAAGCTTAAAACTTATAATGCGTTCCGTCGTCGTGTGAATAAACGAGTCTCTGTGAGATTATTGCACTCTGCACTGCAAATACGAGGTTCATTCAATAATTAAAGAGACAAATTGGTCTGGAGAAAAAGCGTTTATTTTTACAAAACAATACTTTTTCTACTTTCCAACATAATCCCCTTGAACATTTATGCATTTGTTCCAACGGGCTTTCTCACCCCGGCTGCAATGACTTCTTTATCACGATGTTTGAACCAATTTCCCACAAACTTTTTCACGTCCTCGTTGTCCTGGAACCTCTTCCCACGTAATGCCTGCTTCAGAGCACCAAGCAAATCGAAATCACCAGGTGCTAGATCAGGACTGTAATGGGGATGAGGCAGTATTTCCCAACTCATTTTGTCGATGTTTTCACGGGTTAGCTGAGGAATAGGAGGACGTGCGTTGTCTTGCTGGAGAATCACACCTCTCCTCTGAGATCCACGACGTCTCCTTCTCATGGCCGGCTTCACCTTGTTTAAAAGCAAATCCGAGTAGTTTTGGCTGTTCACTGTACACTGCTCTTCGAGACAGTCACAAAAAATTGGACTTTCAGCATCCCAAAACACCGTCAGCATGATTTTTCCTGCAGATGTTTGGGTTTTGATTTTTTTCTTGACAGACGAGTTGGTGTACTTCCATTCCATGCTTTGTCTTTTTGGAGGAGGAGGAGGAGGATATTAGTGTTTAACGTCCCGTCGACAACGAGGTCATTAGAGACGGAGCGCAAGCTCGGGTGAGGGAAGGATGGGGAAGGAAATCGGCCGTGCCCTTTCAAAGGAACCATCCCGGCATTTGCCTGAAGCGATTTAGGGAAATCACGGAAAACCTAAATCAGGATGGCCGGAGACGGGATTGAACCGTCGTCCTCCCGAATGCGAGTCCAGTGTGCTAACCACTGCGCCACCTCGCTCGGTATGTCTTTTTGGTTCTGGCTCGTAATAGTGGACCCAAGTTTCATCACAAGTTAAAGTTTTGTTGAGGAAGTGCTCACCTTCTCTATCATAACGTTCCTGTAGCTCTGTGCACACTCTCAACCTTATTTCCATCTATAGCCGTGTCACCTGCTTTGGGAGCCATCTTGCGGATGTTTTGCGGTACTTCAGCTTGTTACATATAATGTTACGAGCAGTACCAGTAGTAACTTGAGCTTTATCAACCATCATTTCCACAATCACACTGCGGTCGGCACGAATAATGTCATCAATTCAACTTTCAAGTAAGGGAGATGAAACCGCAACTAGTCAGCCAGAACGGTGTTCGTCAGTCACTGAGTCGCGACCATTTTTGAACTGCTCTGCCCACTTGTAAAAATTCGCATGGTTCATAAACCTTTACCATAAACTTTTGACATTTTGCAGTAAATATTCATTGGTTTCTCGCCTTCAGCAAGTAAAAAACGAATAACAGAACGTTGCTCAAGTAATGTGGACGTTTAAAACGGACTCGCCTTCTTGAAATGTATTTTTGAGGTTATAAACAAAACAATGTTGATACATCAGCTGATCAGGGCTCATCCCAGTGATGCCAACTTAAAGCCATAAACAAACTTGCCCTACTAACTACCCCACACCAATTTGTCTCTTTTATTATTGAATGACCCTCGTATATTTTGTAAGAAAAGCTCTTAAATTGGCTGACAGATGTCCCTGGGTGTGCTTCTGTTGCTGCCTCCGTTGGCCGAGGGTTCGTTGCTCGTCGACATCTCCTGCGAGCTGCCTGATGCCTCCACTGAGAACCTCAACATCACCACGGTAAGTTTTACTGGGGACATAACGGAGGAACATGGATAGTGCTGGTAGAACGCACCATTTTCATAATGTTTTTCATTCTTTAAGCTGTGTTTTGAATAAGAAATACAAAACAAAAGTACTAAAACAAATCAACAGCTTCAGCCGTAGACTGGTGTGCAACCAGAGCTAAGGAACATTGCCTGAATTTCGAGAAGCGTAAGAAACGTTGTACTAGATGCATACTATTGAACAAAACTGAATGTTGAAACAAAATTGTGGTATTTGCTAAATGTTTAACGATCTCGTATGATTCTGGTGGCCACATTGCACATAAGAATGAGTTCAGCAGCAATGTATGGGAAATATAAAAATATTACTCTAATGGAACATATGGGCTTAAATATTAAACCTTGATAGTCGTGGATGTAGTATTGTGGGATACGTTTTATGGCTTTTAGCATTCGTCAATGTAATTGCTCTCGTACTGGTGTTTGTAGAAATTAAATTATGCCTCATATGCGTATCGTCTATAGCCCATAACAAGCCGAAGGCTCGCAGAATGTAAATTGTTTCACACTCTTGTCATGCCTTAATCGTCTCACACTGATGCACATTACTCTGTTACTTACCTAACAAGAACCGTTGCGTTCAGTTCACTTTATTCAGGGCGTCATTATTCTAGTGACGACTGAGTTCTTTTTCCTCTCCTTGTCAGGCAGAGAAGAAGTGGTACAGGCAGTACCAGTACGACATCCCTGGTGCTCTGGAACTCGGTTGCCTCGTGAACACAGCAACGAGTTGAACATCGATGGGACCTTCAGCAGGGTGCCGCAGTAAATCCGACCGTTCTGCTACTCCCCACGAGTCAAGCTGTGTCGCAAATAACAGCATTTTCTTTTTCTCAACGAAAAAATTCACGAAGCTATTGACGTTGTTGTATTCAGAAAATTTAGTCTTTAGCGTGACGTACTGACGCAGACACTCGTATCTCAGCGAAATATTTGTGTAAATCGCTGTTATTTAGTACAGTGTTCATTCACCTTCCCTTTGCGGATACAACAGAACCTTGTGAAAGTAGTGGTGTGTGCACTAAAATGATAATTCTGTTAAAAATGACGAGTAATGGTGAAGTTAAAGGTGACGAATTATCGTTATGAAAACACTGCGGGCCCGCATTCCAAAATCATAATTGTTATTTTCGGTCTCCTTTCACCCTGTGGTGTATATCTTCAACTGAAACTACACTACGGGCCATTAAAATTGCTACACCAAGAAGAAATGCAGATGATAAACGGATATTAATTGGACAAATATATTATACTAGAACTGAGATGTGATTACATTTTCACGCAATTTGGGTGCATAGATCCTGAGAAATCAGTACCCAGAACAACCACCTCTGGCCGTAATAACGACCTCGATACGCCTGGGCATTGAGTCAAACAGAGATTGGATGGCGTGTACAGGTACAGCTGCCCATGCAGTTTCAACACGATACCACAGTTCATCAAGAGTAGTGACTGGCCTATTGTGACGAGCCAGTTGCTCGGCCACCATTGACCAGACGTTTTCAATTGGTGAGAGATCTGGAGAATGTGCTGGCCAGGGCAGCACTCGAACATTTTCTGTATCCAGAAAGGCCCGTGCAGGACCTGCAACATGAGGTCGTGCATTATCCTGCTGAAATGTAGGGTTTCGTAGGGATCGAATGAAGGGTAGAGCCACTGGTCGTAACACATCTGAAATGTAACGTTCACTGTTCAAACTGCCGTCAATGCGAACAAGAGGTGACCGAGACGTGTAACCAATGGCACCCCATACCATCACGCCGGGTGATACGCCAGGATGGCGATGACGAATCCACGCTCCCAATGTGCGTTCACCACGATGTCGCCAAACACGGATGCGACCATCATGATGCTGTAAACAGAACCTAGATTCATCCGAAAAAATTACGTTTTGCATTCGTGCACACAGGTTCGTCGTTGAGTACACCATCGCAGGCGTTCCTGTCTGTGATGCAGCCTCAAGGGTAACCGCAGCCACGGTCTCCCAGCTTATAGTCCATGCTGCTGCAAATGTCGTCGAACTGTTCGTACAGATGGTTTTTGTCTTGCAAACGTCCCCATCTGTGGACTCAGGGATCGAGACGTGGCTGCACGATCCGTTACAGCCATGCGGATAAGATGCCTGTCATCTCGACTGCTAATGATACGAGGCCGTTGGGATCAGGCATGGCGTTCCGTATTACCTTCCTGAACCCACCGACTCCATATTCTGCTAACAGTCATTGTATGTCGACCAACGCGAGCGACAATGTCGCGATACGATAAACCGCAATCGCGATAGGCTACAATCCGACCTTTCTCAAAGTCGGATACGTGACGGTACGCATTTCTCCTCCTTACACGAGGCATCACAACAACGTTTCACCAGGCAACGCCGGTCAACTGCTGTTTGTGTATGAGAAATCTGTTGGAAACTTTCCTCATGTCAGCACGTTGTAGGTGTCGCCACCGGCTCCAACCTGAAAAGCTAATCATTTGCATATCACAGCATCTTCTTCCTGTCGGTTAAATATCGAGCCTGTAGCACGTCATCTTCGTGGTGTAACAATTTTAATGGCCAGTAGTGTATTTAAAAACAGTCCTGCCGGAAGAACATATAACAGCATTATAGAAGAGGTTGAAAACATCGCTTCTGTTGGAAGTTTCTTTCTATTTTACAGTAGTTATAACACGACCGTTTTCGGGATTTTACACGCCCATCATTAGATGTTATACTGAAATGAAACGAGAGAGAGGAGCTAATAGTTTTCACTCGCAGTAGTGGTGGTAAATTCTACATCTACATCTACACTTGTACTCTGCAAGCCACCAAACGGTGTGTGGCGGGAGGCACTTTGCGTGCCACTGTCATTACCTCCCTTTCCTGTTCCAGTCGCGTATGGTTCGCTGGAAGAGCGACTGTCGGAAATCCTCCGTGCGCGTTCGAATCTCTCTAATTTTACATTCGTGATCTCCTCGGGAGGTGTAAGTAGGGGGAAGCAATATATATGCGATATCTCATCCAGAAACGCACCCTCTCGAAACCTGGACAGCAAGCTACACCGCGATGCAGAGCGCCTCTCTTGCAGAGTCTGCCAATTGAGTTTGCTAAACATCTCCGTAACGCTACTTGAGATGGAAACCATTAGAACAAAGGCGTTTTTCGTTGAGGCAGGACCTTCTTATGAAATTTCAATCACAAACTTTCTCCTCAGAATGTGAAAATATTTTGTTGTCGCCCACTTTTACAGAGAGAAATAATCATAATAATAATAATGTAAGAGAAGTCAGAGCTCGCACGGAAAGATTTAAGTGGTCGATTTTCCAGCATGCAGTTCGAGAGTGGAACGTCAGAGGAACAGCTTGAAGGTGGTTAAATGAATCCTCTGGCAGGCAGTTAATTGTGATTTGGTGAGTAAGGTAGTAGACGTAGATAAATGAAAACATTAGCTCACTTCCTGATAGTAAGGGTGGTTGTTAAATAGTTTCAGAGATTGAAAATACCGCTTCAGTTGTAAAACACTACCGGTTACGGGCTCTTACCTGCCAATTATCAGATGTTTGCTGAAAATAGACGAGAGACACGCAGTAGTACACGCAAAAAAGCGAAAAAGAAGTTCCATATAAAATTTTAGAAAATAGCGGTTGAGCTAGATGCGGTAAAACCTACGTTAATGACAAAGTGACACCAGACGTTACTATGGACGACCGCCTGGGTAAATAAATATGCAGTGAACATCAGGACACTTGTCACTTTGTGCTGTGACCCCGAGCGCCGCGGTAGAGTACATGGTGCAGTGTAGTTCCTAGTTCTAGTGGACTGACGACCTCAGAAGTTAAGTTCCATAGTGCTCAGAGCCATTTGAATCATTTGAGTTTACCAGTGGCATTTTCTAAGAGTTCTGCCAATAGATCGCAGTCTTTAGTTTGCTTTCCCCACAACTTTATCTGTATGACCGTTCCAATTTATGTTATTCGTACTCGTAATCCCTAAACATTTAGCTTAATTTATAGCCTTTAGATTTGTATGATTTATTGTGTAACCGAAATTTAGTAGGTTTCTTTCAGTACTCATGTGGATGACTTCACACTTTTCATTATTTGGAGTCAATTACCAGTTTTCGCACCTTACAGATGCCTTGCCTAAATCATTATGGAATTGGTTTTGATCATCTGGTGACTTTATAAAACGGTAAATGACACCATCAGCGGCGAACAATCTAAGACGGCTGTTCAGATTGTCTACTAAAACTTTTATGTAAATCAGGAACAGCGAAAGGCCTGCAGCACTTCCTTGGAGAACGCCTCATATCACTCCTGTTTTACTCGATGACTTTCCGTCAGTTACCATGAACTGTGCCCTATTTAAAGGACATCATGAATTTAGTCACACAACTGAACCAATACTCCACAGATACGCAATTTGATTAGGATTTGCTGATGAGGAACAGTGTAAAAAGCCTTCTGGAAATTTAAAAATATGGAATCATTTTGACATCCCCTGACGAAAGAGCTCACTCCTTCGTGAGAATGAGTTAGCTGTGTTACTGGTACGGACAAAACGTTTTTACATTAAAAATTTTCAAACTACTTGAACAAAATTTATATACATTTCTCTTACTTCTTAAAGTGTTTTCGAAAATTATAATCGTCATCCTTGGTCTCCTAAATCCCTATGGCCTATATCTTCATCATGAAAACACTTACCAACTGCACATCCTGTCAGAAATGGAACGTATTTCTTCTTATATAGTCATATTGCATCGTCTAGAAACTAATAAGGACCGCACGTTTTTACATAAAATCTTTTGAACCAAGTTCTATAGAATTTATATGCATTTTTGTTATTTCTTAAAGCAAACATTATATTATTTAGGCCTAGTCCCCAGCCGAAGACATAATTCCGGCAGCTTGCGTTGATACGAACTTCTTCCATCTGTGAAATCTATAACAATTAACTATTAATTTACTCATTAAACATCCCACCACCCAATATTAAAAAAGAAAAAAAACTCCACTAATAACAGTAATAAATCTAATCACAACAAAAAGTGGAACAGAAAGACGAAATGGAAATAAGGAATAGAAAATGAACAAATAATAAAAAATGACTCGTTATTAATACTGAAATATGTGGTAGAGGCGACAGTTACTCTCTGACATTGCTTGTCAAACGACAACGTAGATGTCATACCGTCATACAAATGCTGTACAGCCCCAGATTTGCACCTGATGGTCACATTTAGAACTATTTTTTCAGCATAAATCAGTTTTGCACTAACGCCTTACCATATCCTGCACGTTTAGCAGCCATACTTCAATTATGACCACTAAATATTATTCATCGCATGTGTATTCATATGCATGTGTATTTAGTTCACTTTGATTTTCCGCTTTCTCCCACTTGGCCTGCTGGTCTCAAAATTACCTTTTGTGTGGTTATGAAGAAGGTGAGCCCTTTATTAATATGTGGATGTTAACCTTAAACTTTGAATCGAATGAGAAGTTTCGACATTTTTTCTTGTCTGCATATTGGTCTAAGGCAGCACAAGACGTAGTCAGACATAGTACACTACCGATGTAGAATTTCACTCATTCTGGTTTCAGAAATCCTGTTCGAATCTGTGAATACATGTTGCTGAAAAATCGAGTCTTGTACAATCCCTACAGTTCTGCTGAATTGATCCTCACGTGTCTCACGGAACTTTCCTTACACTAGCGTCAAATTATCCTTTCTGATCATTGCAAAGATGATTTAGAGGGATTTCAGACTCTGTTTTAAGTGTTACAGTACATAGTCGTGAAAAGATTGGTCATAGTAGGAGTGATAAATCAGTTTTCTTATACTGAACTGAGTCCTCAGAGGAATGAAAATTATGATCATGGATTACATTACTCATGTAGTGATAGGTACAGTAATGGTAGATGGAGGCATCACGAAGAGTTCCAAGATCATAATGAAAATAATTATTTTAAGAGAGGCTGAAATGGTCAAAGGTTTCATCACACTCAAGGTGGTAAAGGAAATGCTAGTCACAGACGATGGAAAAAGAGATTCAGATCCGCTCATTGTGGAGATATGATCAGCAAGCATGTGGAGTGCCTGCAGCCACATGATTGACAGTTGCTGTCAGCAGCCTGTTTGGGTGCTGCAGATATGACAAACGCTATTGAATGTGTTGAAGTTTGAAGACATAAGGGGGCATTTGCTAAGTGAGAGACAGGGAAGTGTTAGTTCTTTGGTGATTCCAGCGCTCTAAATAAATCTGAACAGATTTATTTTGTCTTCTATTCTGTATGTGGGTAACCAGCTGTCTGGCTGAGTCAGACAGCATTTCGATGGTTTGATGGTGTAGGTTCATGGCCTGTTATTCTCTTATGGTGGAATAAGGTGAAGGGGAGTGATTATTGGAAAATGTTTGGAGGTGAAGAGGCATGTAGGTATTGAATTTCTCTGTCAAGGTTATAGGTTTTCAGCAGATATTGTAATTTTGATGAGGTTGTCTATTGATGCACTTTTAGGGGTTGATTTTTTGTTCACATGCCAAGAGGTGATGGACTTCAGCTGTTATGAAGTAAACCTGAAGTGATGATGCTACATTGATGTTGCATTTTGATGAGTGTGGTGTTAGAGAAAAGGATTCAAGGAATTAACTTAAGTTTCTCACCAGATCTGAGTTTCCCTATGATTCAAAGTCTGTTGGGAGTGAGAGTAGTAGTGTACTTCTATTACTAGATTGCCCATAAGAAATATGGAGTGGGTTGACTTGCTGAGGAGGCAAATGAGATAGCGAAAGGAAATTTATTTAGTGTAACATGACATCATTCCTGAGTCTTTTCAGAGCATCCTGTAACAATCAGAGGTTTTTCATTTGTGTTCAAAGTTAAGGAGTTCAGAAAGCTTTCAGTCAAGCCCTATCCCACATCAATGATTTACAAAGAGAGCGTTGAGACAGATTGAGAAAATGTTGCAGCAGGATGTCATCAAGCCTGCACTCAGTTCCTGGAATAATCCATCATTGGTAGTTCCAAAGAAAGGAGATGGTGCTAGGTTCATGCTAGACTCAAAGTAGATAAACGCAATTACTGTAGCATCAACTAATAGCTGAATGATGTTAAACGAGCTTCTGCAGAAATTTTGTGGTATTAAAGACTTGTCTTCCACTGATTTAAGAACTAGTTATTGACGGATTGAGTTACATCCCTCCTGTCGAAAATTCATGGCATTTTTGTGTTATCAGTCTCACAAGCGGCCTCTCAGACTGATTGTTATTTCAGCTACATTCATAAGATGTTTCAACAGTATACTTTCAATTGATGTTGACAATTTATGTTGACAATATATTGGTTGCTCAGGAGAGTTGGGAAAAGGAAATAAAGAGGTATGGGACAGAGTGTTGAGTGTATTCGAAGAGTATGGTACAAATGTGAACTTAGAGAAGTTGAAGATTAGGAGATGTCATGTAACATCTCTTAGACATATTATGACTGCATCGGGGATTCAACCTGTTCTAGATAGTACTGAGGCTATTCGAGAAAAATCACTGTTCCCACATTGAGATTTTCATGCATAACTCGGAGTAGCAAAATTTAAAAAAATATTTATTAATTTAAACACATTGGCTATGCCATAAGAGTGTGCATTTACGGGTAAAAATACTCCATGGAACTGGGATGCACAATCTGAATTTGGGGGTTGAAACAGGCTTCTCTAGAGGCTCCTTTCCATCACATGCTCACCTGAGTAAAGTTTTGTGTCCAGGATCAGACAGTTCTGAGCTCTTTCAAGAATTTGAAGTAAGTGGAGTTGTGAGGTGTCAAGCTATTGGTTTTGTGAACTAGGTGCTCAGTAACTGTGGAAGTAATTATATGTATACTGAGTGAGAAGTTTTGACTGTTGTGTTGGGTTTCATGAGGTTCTATTGCTATTTATTTGATTGTGATCAAATTTTGTAAAGATCACGGAGCTTTGCAGTTTTTGGTGAGTGCTTAGTTGACTCAAGGTCATTTAGCTAGCAGGGTTTTTATTTGCAAGACTTATTACTTCAATGTCACCTAAATTCCTGCAAGGATAAAGTTTTGGCTGATAGTCTTTCAAGATCTTTTCTACCATTGAACAACAGGACTGAGGATGAAAAGATTTTCAGTGTTTTGTACTTTTAAAATGTTGCTTTTTACCATTCCATTAGATGTCTGCTTGCGGATATTGCCAAGGAACAAGATAAGAACCCTTCATGGAAAAGGGGGTGGGAGCAAAGGTGAAGTGGAGGGAGAGCTGAGATTAAAGGTTCAGTTTGACAGTTTTATGTGATTAAGGATGGGATTTTGTTTAGGAAAAGAGACACAGATATTTCACACTGGTTTGTGTGTATTCCAGATAAATTAGTTAACAAGCTGATTTAGTGTACTCACTTGAGTTATGTGCTCTTTTGTTTAAAGAAATACGTTCAAAAAGTTCGTGAAACATGTTACTCTCTAAACAAGGAAAAGTTCATCCCCTAGTTCCTGTGTTGAGGCAGCCACTGCTAGAAGGCGAAAACACTGACTATTTCTTATCACCTACCATCGTTTACTATTATTATTCCTTGAGAAAATTTGCTACTGCATATTTATGTTTTATGTTTTTGTCGTGAGAGAATTTGTAACACTACTATCGATATTACCTATATTTATCTTAGCTAATTTCTTTGTCTGGTTTTACTTAATGTGACATCTGTATCACTAAGATCCTTGATATAACACCTATGTAAATGTTTCATTCATTATTTATGCCAATTTATGTCATTTTAATTAATCTGTAGATATAATTTTAAAAGTAATGTCCTAGAAAAAATGTTAAAGTTTTGCTGCAATACAGGTTCTTGCACTTGAAAAGTACATTTGTAATCATGTAAAAGCTGGAGGGAAGTCCCTTCACAACAACACACGCCAGGCAGGAATACAGAAGATGGATTTGCCGGTCGAACTGCAAGACTCCTTTGTGGCAGGATTTAGTTGGTAGCAGACAGTGATAGTCAACGGCTAGCACTCAAAGTGTTCGCATATTGCATGCTGAAAGAGGTAAGAAGAGCAGAATGATTCTGTAACATAGCCTCAGATGTGGAAGCAGTTTGGATTATTGCTCATGAAACACATTCATTAACTCTGTAGTACGAAAATCCGACGCTAAGAAGAGAATTTTCAGATCTTGTTGCACAGAAAGAACAGTGGGCAGTTTTGCCACCTTTTTGGGTAGACAGGAAATCTCCACAGCCACCACCTTCATCTCAAATTATCTTTTGAGTAGTGTATAATTGCATATACCAGTTATTTGGTTTCTAACCTAAATAAAAGTTCCGTTTTCTTTAAACTTTGTTTCGAAAAACCATATTTCATCCATAGTCATTCACCCAGACAGGGTCCTTTTCCAAGTGCTGCAATGTTTCCGAGTATCCAACTTTATTTAACAGAAAATTAATTGCTTTCTTTAACTACATTTAATAAATTATGAAATGCCAGTACAGCATATAAATTATTAGCATCATAGTGGAATTATTCGTAATAGTTACCAGCTAGGAAAACTGAAGGACCACCATTAGGAATAATGACCATACAGGCTTGCAATATTATTTGTATTTTAATGTGTATGCAAGTAAAATGTGTTTCTCGGGTTGTGTATTAACTAAAATGCGAAGTTTTGATCTGAGTCAATTTAGAGAATAGTTTCTGCTTCCCCATGCGAGCTTTTGAGTCAGTTTTGCAGTATATGTTACAATAACAGTACTGAAGAAGCGCAGCTTTCATTCTTATAACTAGTGTGTACTACAGTAAGTACCTGGCAACCACTGTTCAAACTGTAACAGATAACACGTTTCATTTGAGCTATATAGTGTGAAGAAGTGAAATCCCCTTGACAACACAAATAGTAAACAGAAAAGATAATGTAATTACCTGAAAAACACTTCAGTGACAGTATTTTCCAATAATTAAGCTAGTACAGGAACCTTTTGTCCAAGTTAGTATTACTCCACAATTAGCAATCATTTGCCTCTCAAATGATCGTTAGCTTGCAACCATAATGTAAGATAGTATGTGTTGCCAAAGTGTGTAATATTACTACTGTGTTGTTCATGCCAAACTACAATTACATTACTTGCTAAATTATGCTATTGCTTCGTATCTTACTTGCATTACAGAATTTTAAAATCAAGTAAAGTCAATCCCAATAGATAACTTTCTTTATGAACAGTACTAGCACGTGGTACTACTCTGGTGAACACTTCCTTCTACATAAATGCAGTTTACTTATAACTAATAGAATCCTGGTTTTAATCCCATTTGTTCTGCTACAGCTTCCTTTCAATAGTAATATTTCGAGAGATCGGAAACAGTCTCATACCTTTCCATTACATACGATCATGGTCATTTTAAATCCTTTCTCAGGAGTAAAAGTATCAGTCTGTTGCTAATTTAGTAAGACTCAATAGTGTTGTTAACTGATATCTAATTTTGTGTCACTCAGACTGTGGTGTCACTGCCAGACACCACATTTGCTAGGTGGTAGCTTAAATCGGCCGCGGTCCATTAGTACATGTCGGACCCGCGTGTCGCCACTGTGTGATCGCAGACCGAGCGCCACCACACGGCAGGTCTCGAGAGACTTACGAGAACTCGCCCCAGTTGTACGACGACGTTGCTAGCGACTATACGGACGAAGCCATTTCTCTCATTTGCCGAGAGACAGTTAGAATAGCCTTCAGCTAAGTTAATGGCTACGACTTAGCAAGGCGCCATTAGCCTTAAATAGCTTGTATATAAAGAGTCACTTGTATCGCCACAATCTCCAGATGTCTCATCAAGAACGATGTATACAAGGATGTATTAAAAGTTAAGTATATTCCAAAGATACGTATTTTCTTTATCACATTCATTAAGACTCCTGTTTCAGACCTCACTCCATCCTTCGCGAGTTAGCGCGTGCATCTTGGCCGCCTCTTTCAATTAGTGTGCGTAGTGTCGGCAAGTCTGCCGACACTACACAGACCATTGAGGAAATCTACCAATACTTCTGTTGTACACGTATTTCTTAACCGTTTTCAGCATACAATCGGTCATTTTGATAAAGTTATTCTGGGCAACGGTTCACAGTTCAGGGGAAGAGTTTGGAAGCACACATTGTGTCAAAGAAATATTAAGACAGTTTACACTTTGTCATATTATCTGGCCTCAAAACGGTCAAAGCTGGTTGTTAATGAGCTTGGTATATTACGCAAACTTAGTTGCTGACGTCGTACACAAGTCATGAGACTTACATATTCATAAATTTCAGGAGATTATTAATGGATTTCCAAGTGATTAGACATCTGCACTGCGATTCTAGTTTGAAAAATAAAATTTCACTGCGTAAATTGTACCATTGCCAGCTTACACTAGGTGGAGATACAGCAATGTAACGTGTTTAGGTTTTCGGAAATTTTAGGAAGAGTGCCAAGGAGCGTCAAAGAAATGTTAAATGAAGTCATTCATGGTAGCCAGAAAGTGCAAGTAACTCACACAAAGCCATCCAGTAAATAGCAATCATTGATACACGAATTCTTTCCAGTTTATGTGGGACCATATACACCAAAGCATAATGGGCATCAAAATGCAATCGAAGTGGAGATTCTTAGGAGCGAGAGATCTCATTGAGTTCACCATTATTAACAAAAAATGTTCATGGAGTAAAAGCATCATAATTGGTACCCTGAGTTGAGTGAAGTACCATTTGAAATACATTGTTATATTTATGAGTATGTTTCCAACTTGATGTATATTTACAGATTGATGATTTTTTTGTAAGTGCTGTGTGACACTATACCCTTTCTGTAACAAATCTATGGGCTATGGAAAATTATATGGAGATGTGAAGAGCAAAGATAATGTTGGCAAAATGAAGTCAATGGGAGAAGGTAATGAAGTTTCATGAAAAGTTTAGACATCACGAGGAAATAAAGGACAAACTCAGTGGATGAATAATGGGGTGATGTATCAATGACAGATAATAATGTACTGATATTTAATGATGGAGAAGGAGAACTGGTTTTTATTATGAGTAGATTTTGTTTATTTAATTATTCTGTTTCCATGATCATGTATGTATAAGATATATCATTGTATTTAAGTTTTATTCTACAGGTTAATGATAATTGTGTTCAACAGTTTTTCAGAAAGGATGTATGAAAGGAAGGAATGATAATGTCAGTGACTAAACTTCTCAGTCAGAGGAGAGATCAATAACAGCAACCATAACAGAATATTACTTTGTGAGCTAAGCAAGTTTTTCACTGACATATGAACTGTCTGCAGTACAAGATTATCATCATGGTGTAAAAAAAGTGAACACTTGCTTATATTTGATCTTTGTAATAAAACATTGTTTGTTTCGTATATAATCGGTTCAACAGAGAAGGGATACATCCTCAGAAGAGAAGTTCAACAGAACTATTGTACATGGGTTATATGTAGCGTTGCCAGTAGTACTAAGTAGTGGTATTTGGTATTTAGTAATGTAGGAATGTGCCGTTGATACCATGAATGTTATTTGATTTGAACATCTTTAGACATAATGGGTAACAGGAAGTGTGTAAGTGGATAGTCATCTTCCACCAGGGATACATGCAAAAATAAATTCTTATTACAGTATTTTGTTTCTTATGTTTATATGTATGATACTGTGCATTATACTGTTAGTTAAAAGCTTTTACTGTTTAGATTGTGTTTTACTCTTACAAACTCTAAAAACAGTCAAGTTTGAGTTTTTTAAATAGTTAGGACTTGTAAAATTTTTGTCCAAAGAGAATAATGTAATTTACAAAAAGAGGTATTATTAATGATGTTTATACTGCATACATATGGATATACTTTATGAGGCTAAAATGAATATATTTTGTAACTTTTCATGTGTGTTGTGAGGGATGGGTGGAACAACAGAGGTCGACACACTAATGCATAAGACACAGGGTAACTGACTGTCTGATTGCTAGGCCACATTAGAGATTTTCTGTCAGAGATGCACAGAGGTCAATGGTGCTGCAAACAGAATGGCACTCAAGTGTTACTTGAGCTGGAAACACTCACTAGTCAGGGCGAAGTGCTAGCATAATGTTGGGATAAATATAAGAGGAGGTGATAATCTTGGATCACTGGATCACTCCAAGAACCATGGCAGACTTACATCTTTTGGGGCATGTCACAGACTGTCAAAATAGTATCAGCACAGACGACCAATGATATCTCCACGAACTTCAAGATACGTCAATAGTACAGCATACCCTATCAATTGTATCACTTCCCAACAAGAAACAAATTCAACATGCTCTTCTGTTCGTGTCTGTGACTGTGCAGATATATAAGTGTCTACTTTGTGACATAACACTAACACCAGATGAAAGTAATCTTTCTTCATTTTTAATATTAGTGGTGTAGGAAAATTTCTAAGTAAAAACAAATGCAATTTAATTATCAAATTATTAAGTTAAGAATTCAACTCAGGGATTTACGAAAAAATATTATATCTATTCACAGTTTTCTCATTTTAATTGTATTGACAGCTAACAGAAAAGTGCACCATATTATTTATTCTTTCTTTATTTATATGAACATTATTGACAATTTTCATGAATCATAATAAAAGAATAGTTTAATCCAAGATATCAGAGTGTAATTTCTTCTCAATTAAGGTGAAACTTTTTGATGTACAAAGTTTATTTCCTTTATTATAAAATTTGCCCTCCACCATTGTATCACTGAGAAACTTATCCCATTCACATATTTAAGATGGTCTTCTTTGTTATTCGCTGTTTCAGAGAGCTTTCCCTCATTGGACGGTATCAATAGATCCTTTTTCACGGTTAAAAAGACAAGTCTAAATGCAAGTTTTATTGTACTAAATATATTCTCTGTTGATTTCTATGTCAATTGTTTCTGTATCTGCCTATTGATTCTTGGTATGTAGAGAGACATAAATTTCTTATTACTGTTTCCATTTTAGCCCGTGTTCGGTTTTCATTTAAGGTTTGGCATAATGTTGTAATACATATATTTGCACATCCAATTTCATCCATGAACAGAGTTATTTATTGTGGTGTAATCTTATAATGTGTTGGTAATAATCAGTTTTTAATATAAAACACTGATGTTCACTATCGAATTTCGAAATTCCGACAGTGCACTATGAAACAATTCATTCATTTCTTGTTTTAACTGAAAGATTTGAATAATTATTTACACCATTTTGTAATTGTACAAATCATTTTATTTCTACTGAACATAAAACTTGGTACTCAAGGGTCAGTTTCATGTAATGTCAGCCCTGTAGGCTTTCCCATGATGTTGCCATTGCTTCAATTTAGCTTCAGTAATATCACTTGAATTTAAAATTTCTTTGCTAGCTAGTTTCCCCGTTTTTGTAAATAAATTTTGTAGGATTTCTTTTTTGACACCAGTTTGTAATGCCCTTTCCTAGTTCCTTCCTGAGCATGCCACAAATCTGTTTCAGTTGGGCAGTGTTTGATGAAAGATGCATGTTAAACAGCAGTTTCACTTTATCCACAGCTTTGTTTTCGTTACATTGTGAAATAGTCTCTGCAAACTTTTTGTAAAGATATTCTGTAATCAGTACTGACAGATAGCGCCAACTCTTTGAGTTATCTCTCTATGAAGCACTGCCCTGTTTCATCTCTGTCAAGCCCCACACACAGTCAGCTAAGTCAGGCCATGTGGCCCAAAGAATTTAAAATCATGCTTATGTTCTGGACATCGAAGTGGTGAGTTCGAAGCAATTAGGTGGTGGAAGCTGCAGCTGGAGATTTGAGTAGATAGTTTTAATTACTTGCAGTGTTCATTAATAGCCAGTGTTGAAGACATTTCATTTGTATGATTTCGTACTCACACATTTATATTGTTGTCATTTCGTGTGTTCAACTACTGATGAGGTTCGAATGTGTTACAGAGACTCAGATATTATTTACTTTTCGCTAATTGGAAGATGAGTACAGAATTGTGACGTAGTTGCTCAGTCTGATATATTCTGAACTCGGTTTTGTCATTCTCTCCTGCAATTTAAATTATTTAATGTCCTACTAGAAGACATGTATAGAAAACTTGTTTCCGTGATTCCTAGCATTTTAAACATTTTTCGCGTTTCATGTGAGTCCCACATGGTTTGTATTCACTGTTTGATTAACCTGAAGTTAACACAGTACAAAGATCATGTAGACGTATAGAATCAAATGAATAAGTTTATGCATTTATTACTTTGGTGTCGTATTTTGATAGCATTGTTGGTCTCTTGCTCTTATATTGCATCAGATTCAAATTTCCCTTGACATTCAGGCGAATTTCGGGAGTGGAAGTTAGGTAGAAAGTATTTTTAAATGAGAACCATTTCGCTGAGACGAGCCAACATTTCTGAGTCGGGATATATAGACGCTGATAGAAAGTAGGTCCAGAAGACTACTTAGCAGCCCCAGTACAGATTTAACAGCTACCACACAATGCTTGAGGATCTCACTGCCCAGCACTGCTTAGCATAAAAAATGTTCCTACCCAATCAACGTATTGTCGTAGTTTCCTTTGACAACGAGAAAACTCTACAAAGCACTTGGATACACATTGTTCTTTTATGTTTATCTATCTTTGTTGACAGTCCGTCACCTTGCTAACTAAATAGGCTATTTTTTATAATAATGAATTCATGAGCGTCTGTGTTCTTGCAAGAATACAATTTTTCTTTCGTTTTGTCCTCAGAAATATTTCACTACATACGAATATTTCTTTTATTGTTTTTGAAGTATGTACGTGGACCAGAAGAAAAAATGGTGTCTTTGAAAGAAGACGGATCCTCTTTAATTGATTACTATTTTCTGCAAGCATAGAAAAATAGTTCAAAATTCCATTACGGTAGTTTTTTATTGTTTCTTCAAACCCCTAATACATATAGTGACCTCCTTACCTATCAGCGGATGACCTTTGCAACAATGCGTTCCTCAGCACTTGTCTCTAGCTACTGGCTGTTACTAATTCATCCATTAAAGTCATCCATTATAACTACACACACATAATATTACAAGAAACTAATAATAATAATGAGATAATTAATAACAACAAACCTGGAGGCACAACATTGTTCTATAATTTCACAACTTGAGAGCGTGAGGAAATTTTCCATTCTTAGCATGAGCTTCACTGATCGAACGTTATTTTCGGCTATAGGGTCCGTGTAACACACTGAGTACAACTTTTTTTCATCGCAGTTGACACAGTCATGTCAGCAGAAAAGACTGCAGTGGAGAGATCTTTGACTCCGAATGAGTTCTCACTTTTCCGCTCTTTTGCCAACCTCACCAAGTCACTACGTCGTCAGCTGCCGAATAAGAGGCTGGAAGAATGAGCAAAAGATTTCTGAAAATATGATTAAACATAATCTGTGTAGACTTTTATGGCTTACGTTCTTCTTTTTAACTCAGGCAAACACTTCATGGAAAGTACCATTTTAACTTCAGAAGAGTAAGAGTACCCTATGATAACTAAAGAGGGACAGCAGACTTTGATTCGTGGCAGGGGCAGTGGTGTGGGTTATTGGCCAGCCTGGCCTTATAATATTAGACAATATAGCCCTACTCACTTCGAACAGCGAACGGATGAAAGCAAGGCTGATTGATATTTCCTGGGGACATGCAACTTGCTCTATGACTCAGTGCTGGTAGACTCCCCTTGGATAAAATATTCCGAAGGATAGTAGATAAAGGAAGACATGAAAAAATTGTAGGAGAACATAGACTGAGGGAACAGAGTGAAAAGGGAAGCAAAATGGTGGAATTTTGTAAGGAGCATAATTTAATCATCTGTAACATTTTGAACCAGCCGGTGTGGCCATGCGGTTCTAGGCGCTTCAGTCTGGAACCGCGTGACCGCTATGGTCGCAGGTTCGAATCCTGCCTCGGGCATGGATGTGTGTGATATCCTTAGGTTAGTTAGGTTCTAAGTTCTAGGCGACTGATGACCTCAGAAGTTAAGTCGCATAGTGCTCAGATCCATTTGAACCATTTTTTGTAACATTTTGTTTGGATTCATGGAAGAAGGTTATATACACGGAAGACATCTGATGAAGGTTTCATGTAGCTTACATAATGGTAAGAGACTTTGAAACGACATTTCAATTTGCAAAGCAATTCCAAATCTCTGTCCATAATTTATTGGTTATTATGTGCAGATTAAACTCAAGAAATAGCAGAAAGGTAGTAAAAAGTGTATGAATTGGAAATACAGTAGAGTACTAAGAGATTTAAACGGGTCAAAAGTAGGAAATGACTGAAACAGAGGAAGGAAAACAAAAGAGAATTAGCGGCTTTGAGAGATGAACTGGGAAAGGCAGCAGACTATCAAATAGATAAAAGCACAAGGCCCAGTACAAATCCTTATATAACATGAGATATATTGACTGTAATTGATAAAATGGGAAAATATTACATGCAATCAGGTAGTCAAAAGGGAATAGGATTGTGTAAGAAATGAGAGAGACAGAGAGCACAAAATAGCAAAGCACGAATGCCTACAGCTTAAGTTCGAAACTGTAAAAGCATGTTTAACTGGGGCATAGATAGATACAACCCGTAGAAAAATTATCGAGATCTTTGAACAATATAGTGTATGTAGGCTGTTTAGGTTTTTATATTGGTAACGCCACATATATATATATATATATATATATATATATATTATGACTTTTGAACACTATTAAGGTAAATACATTGTTTATTCTCCATCAAAATCTTTCATTTGCTAACTATGCCTATCAGTAGTTAGTGCCTTCAGTAGTTAGAATCTTTTATTTAGCTGGCAGTATTGACGCTCGCTGTATTGCAGTAGTTTGAGTAAGGAAGATTTTTGTGAGGTAAGTGATTCTTGAAATGTATAGGTTATTGTTACTCAGGCCCATTCTTTTGTAGGGATTACTGAAAGTAAGATTGCATTGCGCTAAAAAAAATATTGTGTGTCAGTTTACTGTTGATCAGAATAAGTAAAGAGAGAAATGTCTGAGTACGTTCAGTTTTCCTCAGCTGTTTGAAAATCAAAGAACGTAAGAAGTTTACCAGCACTGTCATTCTTAATTTTTCTAAGGGGATGTTTCATGTGGTAATCGAAACGTTTTCTGTCTACAGACCCAGTAAATAATAATTTTATGATTTACTTTCAAAAAAATGGTTCAAATGGCTCTGAGCACTATGGGACTTAACATCCATGGTCATCAGTCCCCTAGAACTTAGAACTACTTAAACCTAACTAACCTAAGGACAGCACACAACACCCAGCCATCACGAGGCAGAGAAAATCCCTGACCCCGCCGGGAATCGAACCCGGGAACCCGGGCGTGGGAAGCGAGAACGCTACCGCACGACCACGAGATGCGGGCTTACTTTAAAAAAAAAAAAAAAAAAAAAAAAGGAGCACAAATAGACATTTCCCTTCACAGGAATTGCATACATAATTTTTTTTTTTTTAATGACTGGGTAACGTGTTTCGTAGAGTAAGTTAAGGTGATGCATCACTCTAGTGTTAAGATCTGACATAGATATTAGACATTTCCTATCTTTACTGTAATATTCTTTATGCTTGAACTTTATCATGTTTAGGTATAAGCTATTGCATTTGTCACTTTGTATTACTCTGCTAAGCCAGTTTTACTACAGATTTATTTTTCTTGTTGCTGCACATTGCCTCATATTGGTTGTAATGTTGCATTTGCTTTGCTAATTTAGATATACTGCTGCTTGCTTTGCCAATTTGCATTTTTTTGTCATTGCTGTTTGTGTCAATTTGTTATGTGCTGCTGCATTGCCTCGTCCCTTAGTATATATATATATATATATATATATATATATCTGAGTTCAATAGATTTAAGTTAGCTTAATAGGGTGTAGGCTATATAAGAGAATGGGTTGCGATGAATTGGAAGAAATGCATTGAGAAGTTATATAAAAAAAGGTTTGGCAAAGAGAAATTAGTGCACAATGAAGAATAATTATTTTGAAAGAGGATATTAACAAAAAAGTAGGGTTTAGGGACAACAGGTATAGATAGGGCTTTTTTGGGAATAATGATGAACTAAGGGAGATCTCCAAGAAGTAAAGAAAGTGTTCTTTGCAAATCATATACGATAAATACTGCAGTACCAAATGTTCCTTTTGTGTCATCCCGCCATGTGTTTGGTACCCTTATGTATTTGTGATCTTCCTGTCTTTATATGTTTATCTGCTAGGAGTTATGTTGTAGAATTTTTCTAATACTATTTTATCTACTTTGTAAAGATGTTTATACATTATTTATTCTGTTCTGTTTTAATGCTCACGTGTGAAGTTAATCTTTCGAAAGCTCTTCTCATATTTTTTTATTTATTTACTTATGTCATTATTTTTGTAACACTGATGTATATGTTTATTTCTATTCTTTTGTAAAGCCCGTATTACTACAGATGTTATCTGTATTATTATGTTCTTTAATGATGTTTTCTGTACCTTTGTAATTCTATTCTCATGTCGTAAATTTATAATTGTATAGACACCAGTTCTTCAAATTAAGTTTCATTTCACTGCACACGTTTCTGTTGGTCATAGTTTATGTACAATCTGTGAGAGGTTTAAGAAAAGGACTGTTAGTGCTTGCACGTGTGTTGATAGTTCAGCAAGGGACTAGTTAACAGCACTGCTGGTTCTAAGGACATTCCAAAATGTTTGTGAGTGCTCAAGTGGTGGTTTACGGACTTGTTATATCGTCCGCAAGACTCTTTGATGGTGATTGTGCACCTGCACAGTCGCAACAGATGGCTGCTGGCCATCTCTACAAGGATTACAGTGGGTCTACGCCTCTGATGGCCCACCAATACCATTATTTCTACAAGGATTACAGTGGGTCTACGCCTCTGATGGCCCACCAATACCATTATTTCTACAAGGACTGCAGTGGGTCTGCACCTCTGGTGGCCACCAGTACCATAATCTCTGCCAGGACTACAGTGGGTCTGCTCTGTGATGACCTACCTACCAATATTCTTCAAAACTTCAACTGACTCTGCTGTGGGTTTGCTCTGTTGTGGCCCATTACCTGTCTGCATGTCAAGAGTTAGCACTGTCTTTCCGTTGGAAGGACAACATTACTTCTCCAAGACTGCATGGAAATCCACTACATCCGTGTGCATTTTCTTTTACTGCTCAGAATTTGAAAAAAAAATGCAATTACTACTGTGATGAATGATCAGGACTGTCTTTACGGACTGTGAGAAAATTTTTGCTTTTGACCAACATTGTATCGATAAGTGTGTGCATTTGTTATATTTGTTAGCGTTAATATAAAAAAATTTTAACAAATATGTATTGGCCAGTGCCCAAAACAATTTGTAACATTTTTTGTGGGGAGCATGGGGGCTATGTAAGTAGGCTGTTTAGGTTTTTGTGTTGGTAACGCCACATAGCGCTCCGTATGAAAATCACTGACTGTGCTGTGTGCAATCTGTGGCTGGTTGGCATTGTTGGAATATTCGCTATTGTAGTGTTGGGCAGATGGATGTGAACAGTGCTTAGCGTTGTGCAGTTGGAGGTGAGCCGCCAGCAGTGGTGGATGTGGGGAGAGAGATGGCACTGTTTTGAGAGCGGACGATCTGGACGTGTGTCCGTCAGAAAAAGGAAATTTGTAATACTGGATGTCATGAACTGACATATATATATATATATATATATATATATATATATATATATATATATATATATATATAACTTTTGAACACTATTAAAGTAAATACATTGTTCGTTCTCCACCAAAATCATTCGTTTGCTAACTATGCCTATCATTAGTTAGTGCCTTCAGTAGTTAGAATCTTTTATTTAGCTGGCAGTATTGGTGCACGCTGTATTGCAGTAGTTTGAGTAAGGAAGATTTTTGTGAGGTAAGTGATTCTTGAAAGGTATAGGTTATTGTTAGTCGGGGCCATTCTTTTGTAGGGATTATTGAAAGTGAGATTGCGTTGCGCTAAAAAAGATTGTGTCAGTTTACTGTTGATCAGAATAAGTAAAGAGAGAAATGCCTGAGTACGTTCAGTTTTGCACAGCTGTTTGAAAATCCAAAAAACGTAAGAGGTTTAGCAGCAATGTCATTCTTAATTTTTCTAAGGGGATGTTTCAATAGAACCACCTATACGGATATTAAGAGATTAGATGGCAGGCTAGTACAAAGCTAAAATGGGAAGCCTGGAAGGTGGAAGTAATATATAGGAGGGCTATACAAGGGAAACGAAGTTGATAACATTCACTCTCTTTCCTAGCATTACTCCCGACTTGAGGAGTCTGCTGTTATGGTTAGCCGGATTTGGCGTTTTAATTTTAAGGGGTGGCCAGATGCCCTTCCTGTCGCCAAAATGAAGTTGATAACATTATGGAAGAGAAACGGAAGTAGATGAAGATAAGATGGGATAAATGGCATTGCAAGAAGAATTTCAGGACACTGAAAGACCTAAATCGAAAGAAGACACCTATGACATTTCTTTAGAATTACTGAGAACTTTAGGTGAACATTCGTTGACAAAAACTTGGTAAGCGAGATATATTAGATGAAGGAAGTACCTTCAGACCTCAAGAAGAAAGTAATAATTGCAATTTCAAAGAAAGCAGATGCTAACTGGTACTATAATCACAGAACCATCAGTTTGTAAGTAAAGTTTACCAAACGTTGACACTAATTATTTACAGATGTATGGAAGAACTAGCAGCAGACGATCTAGGTGAAGCCTAGTTTGCAGGTGGACAAACGCAGGAACACTTTACACTATACTGGCCGAGACACTTATCTTGGAAGATAGATAATAGAAAGAAAATCCTATGTTCATAGCATTCCTTTTTAGATTTAGACAAAGCATTTGATAATGTTGACTGCAGTACACCCTTACAAAATTCTGAAAGCAGCTGGGACAAAATACCAGGACCGAAAGGTTGTCTGCAACGTAGATAGTAACAGACTATACCACAATAAGTTTCGAAAGATATCAGGTGGCAGTATTTGACAATGGAACGAGGCACGGTTATAGCCTTTCTTTTAATCAGACTGGTTTGAATCGGCCCGGCTCGAATTCCTCTACTGTTACAACCTCTTAAGACTTGCACACTAAGTATTCAATTATTTCCCGAATGTACTCCAATCCCTGTCTGCCCATACAGTTTTTACGCCCAAATGCACCCTCTGGTTCGAAGGATGGTATTCTTTGATGCTTTAACACATGTTCTATCATGCTTCTTAGCCGTGTTTTCCTTAGGTTCTTTTATCAATCGATAAAGGAAGATCATCCTCATCCCTTATCTTATTAGTCCAACTAATTTTCATCCATTTCCACTGTCTGAAGCATCCAAAAGGCTTGGTCCGATCTTAAAACAGCATAGTACACGTACGCACCATCAGCAGTTACGTCAATGATTGAACTTTGCACTTCTCTGTGACATGTAGAAGGGCCACGAGAGTGCGTTACTGTTGACGGAGTTTAATGTTATTACCAGGCCTGGTAGAGTTCATTAGGGGCATGAATAGTGACAGATATTCAGTGATCCCTATGAAGGATATAGAGAAGAGGCATTCTCTTCGGAGACCTGATGGCAGAATTATTCGACATCAGGGCTCCAGACGACCAATCCTAACCACCATAAGGGAGGATGGCCGTCTTGTGCACTAAGCACATCGTAACCCCTGCATATCTGCATCTAACCTCCTATAACAAGTAACTGACTGCTTCCAACCTTCTGTCATCGGTGTGGGCTTCCGTTAACATCAGGAAACAAACGGCAGTGTTTTCGGTAGTGTCAGGACCACGAAGTAAGGGCTGCTCAGTAATGGCGGCACATCGCGTTCGTCCATGAAGTGTGGATCTGCACTACCAAAGATGACCATCGTCGGCGAGTATGGCGGGATCCTGGATAGATGTCCCATACTTCCAGTGTTTTGGAAAGGCACAGTGGTCTCGCTCCTGGCATCATGCTGTGGGGAGCCATCAGGTATGACTGCAGGTCCCGGCTGGCAGTGATTGAGGGAGCTCTGGTGGTGCAACAGTACGTCACACACATCCTACGTTTTTATGTGTTGTCTCTCATGCAACAGTATCGTGTTGCAATTTTTCAGCACGACGATGCTCATCTAGATGGGACGTGTCTCCATGCACTGTATCCGTGAAGCTGAGATCTCTCGTGACCAGCAAGATCGTCAGATCCGTCCACGACAGAATGTGTGTGGGACCAGGTCACTCACAAATTCCGTCCCTGTGATAGTATCCAGTACGTCAAGGACCAGTTACAACAGTTGTGGGCCATCTTGTCTCTGGAGAGGACACAACGGCTTTATTATACCTCTTTTCCAGCGGAATCAGTGCATGCATCCAGGACAGAGCAGTATCAACGTCACACTGATAGGTGGGCTCATAATGCCAAGTTCTTTGTACTCGTAAATTTGACTTCATATCGTAACCACTCAAACAACATAACGTACCTTCTCAGTCCTTGCCGAGCGGTTCTAGGCGCTTCAGTCCGGAACCGTGCGACTGCTACGGTCGCAGGTTCGAATCCTGCTTCGGGCATGGATGTGTGTGACGTGTGTTAGTTAGGTTTAAGTAGTTCTAAGTTATAGGGGACTGATGACCTCAGATGTTAAGTCCCATAGTGCTCATAGCCATTCTCAGTCCTTGAAGCTTAATTTCATTTCTAACTCTCCTTTTTGGCTGGCACGCAGTGTGTACCACCACAACTCAAAACGTTTCGATTCTGTTTTTTCCTGGTGTTTCCACAGTCCGTAATTCACTTCCATACAGCGTTTGACACTACTAGACTTCTCTTGACCAACAATGCCCTATTTGCCAGTGCTTCCCGCCTTTTTTTATGTCGTCCTTGCTACGTCCATCAAGTGTTATTTTCTTCCCAAGAAGAAAAACGCCCACTGGAATGCTGTTCATGAATGGCAGCACAAAAGGTCGAATCACGAGACTGACCTATAAACATGGAGTCACGGTGCGTAGGGTAAATCACGAGAGTGCTCCTGTTTTCGTACACATTCGCAACGCAGACCATAACTCCAAGTGGATGTCCAGCAGACAGGCTGGTTCCAGGCCATCAACTGGACTCCTGATCAACACACGGCTATCACTTTCGCCGATGCAGAACCAGCCTTCATCAGAAAACACAACAGGCCTCCATCCTCCCCTCCGCTGACCTCTCGCTTGACATCACAGAAGTCGTAAATGGCGGTGGTTTGGGAGCAGTGAAATGGACGCTACAGTGCGCCTGTCCTTGAACTAACTAATTTGTAACATTCCGTTAAGTTAGTGGTGCTAACTGCTATGCCAATTGCTTCTGCAGATGCAGTACGATGCGCCAGAGCCATATGCAGACCACCTTGGTGTTCTCTCTTGACACTGTCACGTGGCCGACTGGAGCCCGGTCTTCTTGCGACTGTACCTTCTCGTGGCCACCGCTGCCAGCAGTCGCGTACAGTAGCTACACGCGTCCCAACTCTTTCTGCAATATCGCAGAAAGAATATGCAGCTTCTCGTAGTCCTATCACACGACCTCTTTCGAACTCAGTAGGATGTTGATAATTGTGCCTTTGTCTCCTCAAAGCCATTCTTGACTAACTTCAACTCACCATGTCCAATCTCAAAGCTAACTACCGCTCCGGACCATTACGGCGTGCATTTAAAGCAAACCTGATTTCTAGCCTCATTGTGGTTCTGCTAGCACTACTCTTATGCGACTGGTATGGAATTTCAATAGACAACATCTTTCAGATATAGAAACTCGCCTACCAAGTTTCGTTTATGTCGCACAACCCCTTCTTGATGCTGGTATTTTTTCCGGCAGTGTATTTCCATTTCTAACATATTCATTTTATTTGTTAATAATACGTAAAGATATTGATGATAATGCGGTAGCTTACAGTACTTCCGTGCCTTAAATATCTGTACTATTTATACATGTGACATTACTAATCTAACTTACAGCTTTTGCCCCACTTGGCAACAAGCAAAGTTCGATCTTTGTGCCACACTTGGTGCAAGGGACAAAGGAGGCCCAAATTAAATATTTCCACATCTAAATTGTATCTACTACTGTTCTACACCTGTCCAAAGCACATGTGAGCTAAAATAATATGTTAAGCTGGTAAGGTGATGGTAATTGATAAACAGGTATTCATCTGCATTCAATTTCTTCTTCCTTCTAGTACTCAACACAAATGGCATACTTGGAACAAGTGTACCATACGGCTGTTTAGCCAAAAGTCCTGTTGTCTCTGCTATACTCCACGTCTTCCATGTAAGAATATTTGCATCTGGAAATGCTTCAAGGCCACCATAATCACAATGATTGCCCCATACTACTGCAAGTGTAAGCCATGTACTACCTCCAAACACAGCTTGTACGTCACATGTAAAGTTCAAGCGGAGTCCTCGGAATACATTTGGACCTCCAATTAGTTGTTGTTTATTAAACTGTCCAGCAAGATCAATGTCTATCGCCTTCAAAGAACGATAAACAGGAACGCTGCGCTGCCAGCGACGACGATAACCACGTCGCCCAGGCATTGCTGTGGCACGTTAATACAGGTCCTTATTATTGCTCTGTTACTGGGCAAAACACATGTTGGCTAAAATGATATGCTAAGTTGCCAAAGCATTGATATTGACGGCTCCAAACAAACCAACAGGCATTCGGAACTCAAACAGTTTTCTAACCCCAAAAGTTGATAGTGTGTGTGTGCCGCAAATTGACAGTGTGTGTCAGCTAGTGGAAGAGTGCAATTATTGTCTTATTTACAGATAAAAATACACTTGGAGCAACAGGAGTATGGTATCTCAAACTAAGTGGCACGACCCTATTTCTACGTCTTAATTGTCTATATTATTATTCTATAACAGCACAAAACGCATGTGGCTAAAGTAACATGTTAAGCGGCCAGTGCCGTAAATGATTGACAGTTCCTCTTGGAACTAAATGAGGCTACGTTAGCGGTGGTAGAAAATCGAACTTCCATCACGTGAACAATCACAGTTTTAGGGGGGAAGAAGATTAAGCGCCAAGTTCAACAATAGAACGATATAGTTGACGTTACTGACTGGCTGATACACCTTATTACCTTTGATCTTGGACTTGCTGGTGCCGGCGGTCCACTGAAGTACAAAAACGAGCGACTGAGGAACGCCATTTACTGTCGTCCCAAGGCTCTGTGTAAAAGTTTACTGACTGTATTTCCATAATCATCCACTAAAAAATACCAATTATATAGCATGTTTAGCCACTGACTTCACTTTTTACGACACTTTAGCACAACAAAGCATATTAAAATGCTGCATTTTCGAGAGATTTTTAATATGGTTTATCACATAAACTGCAATACGCAAGTATAACTTAGAAAAGCACTAAATGCAATATATTAGATTCCTGGATAACAATTGTAACTTCCTAGTTTGCTTATCGCAAAGACAATGATGGACAAGGTTCCACACACAGGAGTATTCAACCTATGAAAATTCGAACTTTGCACCAAAATAAACTTGTCCGTATTATTTATCGAAATACGTAAATATTTCTTGTGTAACAGTCCAAAACATATGTGGCACTAGTCATCTCTCTCACAGGTTACAATGATCTTGTCAATAGTTTGATCTTTGTATCATACTTTAAAGAAATAAAAAAAATTGTACTATTCAAAACACATGGCCTCGCTTATTGGTGCTACTGTTCTAACTTACAGGTAAAAGTGCACTTCTTGACAACAATAGTTCGATCTTTGTAACATAACAACTAACCCCAACGAAACTGTAACAACTGCTCCATGCACCATTATATATTCAGTTTAAAATAACATCAAACAAAATTGTTACAAATTGTCCCATACGTCACCATTTTATATTCAAATCGTTTTTTTCTGCATAACCAAACCAAATTTTTCTTTTTTGTCTGACGCTATAGAAAACCTTTGATAATGTTTTAGTACTGTCAGCTAGAGCTTTCTAGTGTGCAGGTGGAAAGTCAGATTTTCTTCCTAAGCTCGTGTCTGACTGAGTTCTTCTCTTCAATCTGTTTAGCAGCCTCTCCAATCGATGAACCTGTAGTACAGCTTGGTTTGGTTTTATCAAATCTTCTGCAGTCTTTTTAGAACTGCCTGCCTTACATATTTTCTAACAGGCTGAATACAAAGAAAAAATGTAAAAATGTATACTACTGGGGTAATGTGGCCTAGTTAACATGCTGACTATCATTACCCCCAACATGATAACTACCATATCCTCAAATTCATGGTGAAAGTATATGTGTCATGACATGACAGTGGCTGTCAGCTACTAGACCTCAAATACTATTGTAACACCGGAAGCTGACAGTGTACGTAGTAGTAGTAGTTTTATATATCAAAAGATGACTTGTACAAGGATATCGAATATGCCTGATTATCGCAACTGAAGTATATTAAAAATATCGTAAATTATACAGGGTGATTAAAAAAGAATACCACAACTTTAAAAATGTGTATTTAATGAATCAAAAACATAATATAACCTTCTGTTATACATCATTACAAAGAGTATTTAAAAAGGTTTTTTTTTCACTCAAAAACAAGTTCAGAGATGTTCAATATGGCCCCGTACAGACACACGAGCAATATCAACCCGATACTCCAACTCGTTCCACACTCTCTGTAGCATATCAGGCGTAACAGTTTGGATAGCTGCTGTTATTTCTCGTTTCAAATCATCAATGGTGGCTGGGAGAGGTGGCCGAAACACCATATCCTTAAAATACCCCATAAGAAAAAATTGCAGGGGGTAAGATCAGGGCTTCTTGGAGGCCAGTGATGAAGTGCTCTGTCACGGGCTGCCTGGCGGCCGATCCGTCGCCTCGGGTAGTTGACGTTCAGGTTTCATAACTAACCTTTTTCGTAGGACTCTCCATACAGTTGATTGTGGAATTTTCAGCTCTCTGCTAGCTCTGCGAGTCGATTTTCCTGGGCTGCGAACAAATGCTTGCTGGATGCGTGCTACATTTTCATCACTCGTTCTCGGCCGTCCAGAACTTTTCCCTTTGCACAAACACCCATTCTCTGTAAACTGTTTATACCAACGTTTAATACACCACCTATCAGGAGGTTTAACACCATACTTCGTTCGAAATGCACGCTGAACAACTGTCGTCGATTCACTTCTGCCGTACTCAATAACACAAAAAAGCTTTCTGTTGAGCGGTCGCCATCTTAGCATCAACTGACGCTGACGCCTAGTCATCAGCGCCTCAAGCGAACAAATGTACAACTAAATGAAACTTTATAGCTCCCTTAATTCGCCGACAGATAGTGCTTAGCTCTGCCTTTTGTCGTTGCAGAGTTTTAAATTCCTAAGGTTGTGGTATTCTTTTTGAATCACCCTGTATAGACACAGGTATATACATATATGGGGTGCACAAAAAATGGAAACAACAAAAACACAACTCATTGCTAGACTAATATGTTGTAGGAAAACCTTTGGCACTCAAGGGAATTCCTGCAAAATTGTGGCAGTCTCAAATAGCAGTAATGGAGACGCAAAGCGATCTCTCACACTTCTCTCCAAGGTAGACCACAAGGGCACAATAATATTAAGATCTGGTGACTGTTTGGCCAGAGAAAATCGGACAGTTCATCGTCACGCTCACAAAATCAGTCCTATTCGTTTGGTTTTTTTAACAGGACCCGTTTTGTCTTGGAACACAACATTGTCACTATGAAACAAACATTGTAACATGGGATGGATCTGATCAGCCAAAATGGTCACATAATCCTTGCCACTAATGTGCCCTTGCAGAGTAACCAAGTGGCCCATGGAATACCTTGGTATTGCTGTCCAAATCATCCCAAAACCCCTCTCACCATGTTTCACTCTTGGCAACAAGCAGTCTAACTCAGCCAGAAGTTGGAAATAGTGTGAAACAAGATTCATCCGATCAAATGATTTTCTTTCATTGCTTTATGGTCCAGCTTTTATGCTTGGAGCCACGTTTTCCTGTAATGGGCATTTGCGTCACTGTTGCGGTGGTTTTGCAATTCCAGCTTGCTCTGCGATTCGTAGCAAGTGGAATCACTTCGTTTTATTGTGGTGTGACTCTAATACTCGGTCCTGCGGTGACTTTTACTGCTGTCGTCCTCTTCTTTCTCGCCGCAATCATTTTCAGTGACTGTCCATCACGATCACGCAACATCCGCATTGTGACTTAGTGGGTGATGTTCGTCTGATATTCCAGTATGTGGCATAAATCTTCGACATGGTGGCTCTTGAATCAACAACTACTTCGGCTGTCTTGGTTATGGAAGCACTCACCACACGAGCACAAACAATTTGATCCCATACGAGTTCGCTTAGCTCTGACACTGTGCACTCACAGCTACACAGAGCACTGTACCGAGCGAGGTGGCGCAGTGGTTAGCACACTGGACTCGCATTCGGGAGGACGACGGTTCAATCCCGCGTCCGGCCATCCTGATTTACGTTTTCCGTGTTTTCCCTAAATCGCTCCAGGCAAATGCCGGGATGGTTCCTCTGAAAGGGCACGGCCGACTTCCTTCCCTGTCCTTCCCTAATCCGATGAGACCGATGACCTCGCTGTTTGGTCTCTTCCCCCAAAACCAACCAACCAACCAACAGAACACTGTTTGGACCACAACTGAAACCCTTAAGGCTAGTGCACAGGTGGCATTTGTGCTCAAGTACCACAGCACCAGCTGCAACCTTGGCTAGCATCTGAATTTATGTTCAAACACGCATTTCCGGTGGTGTTCCCATATTTTTGTCCAACCCCCACACTTAGAGATGAGCCGTAACCTGACAGTGGAAGTGAGTTACTGGATCTTAAGTATTATTCTAATAGTAGACTCTGACGGTGCATGTGCAACAGTGTGACAGTAGGTGTCAGTTACTGGATCTCAATTCGAATTCTAACATCAGAAGTTGACAGTTCATGTTTGCGATAATTTGACTGTGTAGGGTTGCAACAATTTTGTTTGATGTTTACCTGTAAGTGGATGTGATGTTTTGATGAATGGTACATTTTGTTTACATTCCTTTGTGGCTAATTATTACTTAAAGTGTGTTACAAAGATCAAAGTATTGCCATTAACAAGAGCAAATTAGTTAAGTAACTAGTGCCACATGTGTTTTCCATTGTTAGATGTAATAGATAGTACAGACAATTTTATTTTGGTGCAAAGCATGTAAGTATGCTGTTTAGGTTCTTATATTGGTAACGCCACCGGCACGTAGCGCTCTGTATGAAAATCACTGGCTGTGCTGTGTGCAGTCTGTGGCTGGTTGCCATTGTTGTAATACTCGCCATTGTAGTGTTGGGCTGTTGGCTGTTAACAACGCGTAGCGTTGCGCAGTTGGAGGTGAGCCGCCAGCAGTGGTGGATGTGGGGAAGTGAGATGGTGGATTTTTGAGAGCGGATGAAAAATGGCTCTGAGCACTATGGGACTCAACTGCTGAGGTCATTAGTCTCCTAGAACTTAGAACTAGTTAAACCTAACTAACCTAAGGACATCACAAACATCCATGCCCGAGGCAGGATTCGAACCTGCGACCGTAGCGGTCTTGCGGTTCCAGACTGCAGCGCCTTTAACTGCACGGCCACTTCGGCCGGCGAGAGCGGATGATCTGGACGTGTGTCCATCAGAAACAGTACATTTGTAGGAATGGATGTCATGAACTGCTATATATATTATGACTTTTGAACACTATGAAGGTAAATACATTGCTTGTTCTCCATCAAAATCTTTCATTTGCTAACTATGCCTATCAGTAGTTAGTGTCTTCAGTAGTTTGAATCTTTTATTTAGCTGGCTGTAGTGGCGCTCGCTGTATTGCAGTAGTTCGAGTAACGAAGATTTTGTGAGGTAAGTGATTTGTGAAAGGTATAGGTTAATGTTAGTCAGGGCCATTCTTTTGTAGGGATTATTGAAAGTCAGACTGCGTTGCGCTAAAAAAATTGTGTGTCATTTTAGTGTTGATCAGAATAGGTAAAGAGCGAAATGTCTGAGTACGTTCAGTTTTGCTCAGCTGTTTGAAAATCAAATAATGTAAGAGATTTATCAGCACAGTAATTCAATAATTTTTCTAAGGGGACGTTTCAAGCAGACTGAATTTCCTCTGGGTGGAACCTTGTCCACCATTGTCACTGGCATCAACAACCCAGGCAGCTATTATTATTATAGAAATATTTATGCAGCTAATATAAAGGGTGAGACAAAAAGGACTTTACAACTTCGGCTAATATAGAAATTTATTGAGGTAACTTACAGAATCAGTAGCGTTATCATTTTGTAGCAAACAAGCTCAAGTTTCACCCACACACATTGCAGCAAATCGGGTGTAACTTGTACAACGTCAGTGTATATTCGATCTTTGAGGTCGGCTACATTGTCTGGTATTGGGAGGAACATACACACGGACTTTAATGAAACACCACAGAGAAAAAAAATCAAAATCGAGTGATGTCAATTTCGGGGGGGGGGGGGGGGGGGGGGGGGAGCGAAGTGGCCATGCAATTGGTCCTTCACAGACAGTCCACCGAACTTGGAAGCGACTGTGCAGGAAACCTTTAACTTCTGTGAGGAAATGGGGTGGTGCACCGTCTTGCTAGTAATAAACTATCCCATTACAGTCATTCTCATTAAAAAGTTTTTAAGCATATCCAGATCGACAATACCAGTAATAGTTTTCTCCATGAAGAAGAAAGGGCTGTACACTTTAAATTTAGTAAGAGCACAAAACACATTAACTCTTGGGCTGTCACGAAGAGTTTCCAGAGTTGCATGTCGATTTGTGCAGCCGCATATTCTGCCACTGGCATGAAATGTTGACTCATCGCTGAAGATTATTGTGTTCAGGAATGTCTCATCGTCCTATATCCGACGCAACATTTACGAACAGAATCCCCCACGAGCAATCTTACCCGCATCAATAATGTGCTGTTCCATTGTGACTCTGTAAGGGTGCCAAGTGTAAATGTCTACGCAGTTCCCGCAAAACAGTCTTTCGTGGATTGCCACTCTTGCGAGACGCACATTGCATTGATTTTTACGGGACTGTGGGCAAAACTCTCCCTAAGCTGTTAAACATAACCAATACGCGGGTGATCTGGAGATTCAAAATGTCGCAGTGAACAAGCCGTCTCAACAAAGTTTTTCTACCAAGAGTAAATTGTAGGTTTGCTTGAGGGTCTTTAGCCTATTCTGTGCGAAATTACGACAGTTGTTGCAGAGTTCATTTCATGGAACCAAAACGCACAGCGAGCATGCTCTGCACCACTGAAAATACTAACTGCACACTACGCTGGCGCTCCTGGTGGCGGAATAGGGTAGTAGTGCACAACGGGAATCAAATTTCAGGTTTTCTGCTGCAAAATTACATCCCCGAGATTCTGTAAGTTATCTCAATAAATTTATATATCATTCTAAAGTAGTAAAGTTCTTTATGATCCAGCCTGTGTTGTATACCATGCTTTTCAAAGTTATACTTGCATATTGCAGTTTATGTGATGAACCACATTAAAGCTGTCTCGAAACCACGTCATTATAGTATGCTTTGTAAAGCTAAAGTGTCGTAAAACGTAACGACAATCGTTAAACATGCTGTAGATATTCGTATTAATGTTGTTGTTGTGGTCTTCAGTCCTGAGACTGGTTTGATGCAGCTCTCCATGCTACTCTATCCTGTGCAAGCTTCTTCATCTCCCAGTACCCACTGCAACCTACATCCTTCTGAATCTGCTTAGTCTATTCATCTCTTGGTCTCCCCCTACGATTTTTACCCTCCACGCTGCCCTCCAATACTAAATTGGTGATCCCTTGATGCCTCAGAACATGTCCTACCAACCGATCCCTTCTTCTGGTCAAGTTGTGCCACAAACTCCTCTTCTCCCCAATCCTATTCAGTACCTCCTCATTAGTTATGTGATCTAACCATCTAAGCTTCAGCATTCTTCTGTAGCACCACATTTCGAAAGCTTCTATTCTCTTCTTGTCCAAACTATTTACCGTCCATGTTTCACTTCCATACATGGCTACACTCCATTCAAATACTTTCAGAAATGACTTCCTGACACTTAAATCTATACTCGATGTCAACAAATTTCTCTTCTTCAGAAACGCTTTCCTTGCCATTGCCAGTCTACATTTTATATCCTCTCTACTTCGACCATCATCAGTTATTTTGCTCCCCAAATAGCAAAACTCCTTTACTACTTTAAGTGTCTCATTTCCTAATCTAATACCCTCAGCATCACCCGACTTAATTCGACTACATTCCATTATCCTCGTTTTGCTTTTGTTGATGTTGATCTTATATCCTCCCTTCAAGACACCATCCATTCCGTTCAACTGCTCTTCCAAGTCCTTTGCTGTCTCTGACAGAATTACAATGTCATCGGCGAACCTCAAAGTTTTTATTTCTTCTCCATGGATTTTAATACCTACTCCGAATTTTTCTTTCGTTTCCTTTACTGCTTGCTCAATATACAGATTGAAAAGCATCGGGGAGAGGCTACAACCCTGCCTCACTCCCTTCCCAACCACTACTTCCCTTTCATACCCCTCAACTATTATAACTGCCATCTGCTTTCTGTACAAATTGTAAATAGCCTTTCGCTCCCTGTATTTTACCCCTGCCACCTTTAGAATTTGAAAGAGAGTATTCCAGTCAACATTGTCAAAAGCTTTCTCTAAGTCTACAAATGCTAGAAAAGTAGGTTTGCCTTTCCTTAATCTTGCATCTGAGATAAGTCGTAAGGTCAGATTTTCCTCACGTATTCCAGTATTTCTGCGGAATCCAAACTGATCTTCCCCTAGGTCGGCTTTTACTAGTTTTTCCATTCGTCTGTAAAGAATTCGTGTTAGTATTTTGCAGCTGTGGCTTATTAAACTGATTGTTCGGTAATTCTGACATCTGTTAACACCTCCTTTCTTTGGGATTGGAATTATTATATTCTTCTTGAAGTCTGAGGGTATTTCGCCTGTTTCATACATCTTGCTCACCAGATGGTAGAGTTTTGTCAGGACTGGCTCTCCCAAGGCCGTCAGTAGTTCCAATGGAATGTTGTCTACTCCGGGGGCCTTGTTTCGACTCAGGTCTTTCAGTGCTCTGTCAAACTCTTCACGCAGTATCGTATCTCCCATTTAATCTTCATCTACATCCTCTTCCATTTCCATAATATTGTCCTCAAGTACATCGCCCTCGTATAGACCCTCTATATACTCCTTCCACCTTTCTGCTTTCCCTTCTTTGCTTAGAACTGGGTTTCCATCTGAGCTCTTGATGTTCATACAAGTGGTTCTCTTTTCTCCAAAGGTCTCTTTAATTTTCCTGTAGGCAGTATCTATCTTACCCCTAGTGAGATAAGCCTCTACATCCTTACATTTGTCCTCTAGCCATCCCTGCTTAGCCATTTTGCACTTCCTGTCGATCTCATTTTTGAGACGTTTATATTCCTTTTTGCCTGCTTCATTTACTGCATTTTTATATTTTCTCCTTTCATCAATTAAATTCAATATTTCTTCTGTTACCCAAGGATTTCTACTAGCCCTCGTCTTTTTACCTACTTGATCCTCTGCTGCCTTCACTACTTCATTCCTCAAAGCTACCCATTCTTCTTCTACTGTATTTCTTTCCCCCATTCCTGTCAATTGTTCCCTTATGCTCTCCCTGAAACTCTGTATAACCTCTGGTTCTTTCAGTTTATCCAGGTCCCATCTCCTTAAATTCTCACCTTTTTGCAGTTTCTTCAGTTTTAATCTACAGGTCATAACCAATAGATTGTGGTCAGAGTCCACATCTGCCCCTGTAAATGTCTTACAATTTAAAACCTGGTTCCTAAATCTCTGTCTTACCATTATATAATCTCTCTGTAACCTGTCAGTATCTCCAGGGTTCTTCCATGTATACAACCTTCTATCATGATTCTTAAACCAAGTGTTAGCTATGATAAAGTTGTGCTCTGTGCAAAATTCTACCAGGCGGCTTCCTCTTTCATTTCTTAGCCCCAATCCATATTCACCTACTACGTTTCCTTCTCTCCCTTTTCCTACACTCGAATTCCAGTCACCCATGACTATTAAATTTTCGTCTCCCTTCACTATCTGAATAATTTCTTTTATTTCATCATTCATTTGTTCAATTTCTTCGTCATCTGCAGAGCTAGTTGGCATATAAACTTTTACTACTGTAGTAGGCGTCGGCTTCGTATCTATCTTGGCCACAATAATGCGTTCACTATGCTGTTTGTAGTAGCTTACCCGCGTTCCTATTTTCCTATTCATTATTAAACCTACTCCTGCATTACCCCTATTTGACTTTGTGTTTATAACCCTGTAGTCACCTGACCAGAAGTCTTGTTCCTCCTGCCACCGAACTTCACTAATTCCCACTATATCTAACTTTAACCTATCCATTTCCCTTTTCAAATTTTCTAACCTACCTGCCCGATTAAGGGACCTGACATTCCACGCTCTGATCCGTAGAACGCCAGTTTTCTTTCTCCTGATAATGACATCCTCTTGAGTAGTCCCCGCCCGGAGATCCGAATGGGGGACTATTTTACCTCCGGAATATTTTACCCAAGAGGACGCCATCATCATTTAATCATACAGTAAAGCTGCATGCCCTCTGGAAAAATTACGGCCGTAGTTTCCCCTTGCTTTCAGCCGTTCGCAGTACCAGCACAGCAAGGCCATTTTGGTTATTGTTACAAGGCCAGATCAGTCAATCATCCAGACTGTTGCCCTTGCAACTATTGAAAAGGCTGCTGCTCCTCTTCAGGAACCACACGTTTGTCTGGCCTCTCAACAGATACCCCTCCATTGTGGTTGTACCTACGGTACGGCTATCTGTATCGCTGAGGCACGCAAGCCTCCCCACCAGCGGCATGGTCCACGGTTCATCATGGGGGGGGGGGGGGTTCGTATTAATAGGAGTTTATTTACTACGGAGGCACAGTCCATGGACTTATTTACAAAGTCTTGACACCACAGTTCTGACCAGTAAATGTTGCAGCCTTCCTAGTACCTTTGTTTTTGTATACAAGTCGTCCAAGAACAAAAGAAGTACAAAAAACTCTATCATCCAATCGATAATGTCAATTATATTTTTCTAGTCTAGATCATGGTTTATATATTTTTCGCTCCTGAAATGGACATTTTGGATGTGAAAGGTTGTGACACTTGACATAACCATCGTGTTCTTGTGTGAGTGATGAAGCCTATATACAAAGCAAACACCATCCGAACATGCCTTGAAGGAGCAACGATGTTGTGTCATACTCAGCCCACAGGCGTCACCGAATGATGATGCAGAGGGGCCTGTGGTCAGCACACCGCTCTCCGGTCGTTGTCAGTTTCCGTGGCCAGTGCCGCTGCTTTTCAATCACGTAGCTCCTCAGTTGGCCTCACAAGGGCAGAGTCCACCCCGCTTGCCAACAGCAGTCGTCAGACCCGGATGGTGACCCATCCAAATGCTAGCCAAGCCCGACAGCGCTGAACATCGGTGATCTGACGGGAACCGATGTTACAACTGCGTCAAGACCGTTGACCGATGAAGCTTGCACACAAACATCAAAAAATGTTTTGCATCATCTCGGTTCCGAGAGTTCCGGAACCTGTACAGAAAATTGGAATAGAGATCAACATTAACATTGTTTCCGTACTTTTTATTGCTCATGAAAACCACACCTTGCATGTTGTACGACTATACAGCGAGGCCTTCAGAGGTGGTGGTCCAGATTTCTGTACACACCGATACCCCTAATACCCAGTAGCATGTCCTCTTGCATTGATGCATGCCTGTATTCGTCGTGGCATACTATCCACAAGTTCTTCCAGGTAGTGTTGGTCCAGATTGTCCCACTCCTCAAACGGAGATTCGGCCTAGATCCCTAAGAGTGGTTGGTGGGTCACGTCGTCCATGAACAGCCCTTTTCTATCTACACTCCTGGAAATGGAAAAAAGAACACATTGACACCGGTGTGTCAGACCCACCATACTTGCTCCGGACACTGCGAGAGGGCTGTACAAGCAATGATCACACGCACGGCACAGCGGACACACCAGGAACCGCGGTGTTGGCCGTCGAATGGCGCTAGCTGCGCAGCATTTGTGCACCGCCGCCGTCAGTGTCAGCCAGTTTGCCGTGGCATACGGAGCTCCATCGCAGTCTTTAACACTGGTAGCATGCCGCGACAGCGTGGACGTGAACCGTATGTGCAGTTGACGGACTTTGAGCGAGGGCGTATAGTGGGCATGCGGGAGGCCGGGTGGACGTACCGCCGAATTGCTCAACACGTGGGGCGTGAGGTCTCCACAGTACATCGATGTTGTCGCCAGTGGTCGGCGGAAGGTGCACTTGCCCGTCGACCTGGGACCGGACCGCAGCGACGCACGGATGCACGCCAAGACCGTAGGATCCTACGCAGTGCCGTAGGGGACCGCACCGCCACTTCCAAGCAAATTAGGGACACTGTTGCTCCTGGGGTATCGGCGAGGACCATTCGCAACCGTCTCCATGAAGCTGGGCTACGGTCCCGCACACCGTTAGGCCGTCTTCCGCTCACGCCCCAACATCGTGCAGCCCGCCTCCAGTGGTGTCGCGACAGGCGTGAATGGAGGGACGAATGGAGACGTGTCGTCTTCAGCGATGAGAGTCGCTTCTGCCTTGGTGCCAATGATGGTCGTATGCGTGTTTGGCGCCGTGCAGGTGAGCGCCACAATCAGGACTGCATACGACCGAGGCACACAGGGCCAACACCCGGCATCAGGGTGTGGGGAGCGATCTCCTACACTGGCCGTACGCCACTGGTGATCGTCGAGGGGACACTGAATAGTGCACGGTACATCCAAACCGTCATCGAACCCATCGTTCTACCACTCCTAGACCGTCAAGGGAACTTGCTGTTCCAACAGGACAATGCACGTCCGCATGTATCCCGTGCCACCCAACGTGCTCTAGAAGGTGTAAGTCAACTACCCTGGCCAGCAAGATCTCCGGATCTGTCCCCCATTGAGCATGTTTGGGACTGGATGAAGCGTCGTCTCACGCGGTCTGCACGTCCAGCACGAACGCTGGTCCAACTGAGGCGCCAGGTGGAAATGGCATGGCAAGCCGTTCCACAGGACTACATCCAGCATCTCTACGATCGTCTCCATGGGAGAATAGCAGCCTGCATTGCTGCGAAAGGTGGATATACACTGTACTAGTACCGACATTGTGCATGCTCTGTTGCCTGTGTCTATGTGCCTGTGGTTCTGTCAGTGTGATCATGTGATGTATCTGACCCCAGGAATGTGTCAATAAAGTTTCCCCTTCCTGGGACAATGAATTCACGGTGTTCTTATTTCAATTTCCAGGAGTGTATACCAGGCATGTTCAATAGGTTTCATGTCTGGAGAACAAGCTGGCCACTCTAGTCGAGCGATGTTGTTATCCTGAAGGAAGTCATTCAAAAGATGAGCACGCTGGGGCCGCGGATTGTCATCTATGAAGACGAATGCCTCGCCAGTATGCTGCCGACATGGTTGCACTATCGGTCGGAGGATGGCACACACGCATTGTGCAGCCGTTACGGCGCCTTCCATGACCACCAGCGGTGTACGTGGGTCCCACATAATGCCACCCCAAAACAGCAGGGAACCTCCAACTTGCTACACTCGTTGGACAGTGTGTCTAAGGAGTTCAACCTGACCGGGTTGCCTCCAAATACGTCTCCGATGGTTCTGTGGTTGAAGGCACATGCGACATTCATCGGTGAAGAGAACGTGATGCAAATCCTGAGCGGTCCATTCGGCATGTTGTTGGGCCCATCTGCAATGCGCTGCATGGTGCCATGGTTGCAAAGATGGACCTCGCCGTAGACGTCGGGAGTGAAGTTGCGCATCAGGGAGCCTATTGCGCACAGTTTGAGTCGTAACACGATGTCCTGTGGCTGCATGAAAAGCATTATTCAATACGGTGGCGTTGCTGTCAGGGTTCCTCCGAGCCATAATCCGTAGGTAGCAGTCCATCCACTGAAGTAGCAGCCCTTGGGCGGTCTGAGCGAGGCATGTCATCGACAGTTCCTGTCTCTCTGTGTCTCCTCCATGTCCGAACAGCATCGCTTTGGTTCACTGCGAGACGTCTGGACACTTCCCTTGTTGAGAGCCCTTCCTGTCATAAAGTAACAATGCAGACGCGATCGAACAGCGCTATTCACAGTCTAGGCAAGGTTGAACTACAGACAACACGAGCCGTCTATCTGAACAGTCAAAGCGACTATGTCTGTGATACAATATTCACAGTCAAAGTCTATCTTTAGGAGTTCTGGGAAACGGGGTGATGCATAACTTTTTTTTATGTGTTTAGAATTTGCTTGCTTGTCTCTCTCCTTGGTATCCAACTTTTTAAACCAATAGCTGGGCACGTCAGTTGCACCAACATAACAGATTCTGAGCCCATATGCGAAACAAGTGATACATTTCAAGATCTTCTGATATTTAGAACGCTGCTTCGCTGTTAACACGAACGGGAGAGAGAACAATGAGTAGTGACAGTGCGACATGCCGTCGTGTTATCTTTTCTGTAGGCGGCAGCATGCTTTAGGTCTGCGGGTCACCTTCCAACCGTGTAAGTTACAAAGATTATTTACGCGTAGTGAACAGCAAACATCACGATCTACATTAGAAGCACTCGATACTCTCTGAGTTTGTTAGCTCTCAAAACAAGACGCTCGTCCACAAGATGCTGTGTACGAGGTCTATTGTGATGGACACAGACCACCCGACTAGGACGTTACGTGTTGGCTGCTTCATAATATCGACAAAAATTAACCTGAGTGACCCTTTTAGGCCCTGTTTACTGATTGAGCACCACCAAAGAAGCAGCGTGCTATTTCCAACTTCGATCTATTACCTTCTAGCAGATGTATCCGTCCACACACGGCGTGCTCCTTCGTACAAAAGTGCCTTTCAAACAGTCACAGCCGAAATTACCTACTACAACTTGAGAGATGCCATATCAGTGTAAAACATCAAAAACTACTTCCGAAACTAACGAATAACATTATCTACAGCCTGTTATTCTCTCTCGACTCGGAAATACATAGTAAATTTTTATTCAGGTATAAACATCTACATAATCCACATAAACATAATATCTTCATGAGCTGCAATGTTTGCTTTTGTTCTCAATCCTGGTCACATGTCACGTATTGCTCAGTTTATTTCAACCACAGCACTAAGATAATACTGACATTTCGCAAGGACATCAACAAGAAAAATCTCTTTTATATGCCTGAAAACACTGGGTATTATCTAACACGCATATGAAACTTCTGTCACAAGAAAACATTTCAAATTTTGAAAAGGCATCAAAAAGCTGTCACACCTGCTAACAGATTAAATCTATTTCCTCTTTGCTTTCACAGAACCACCAGCCTAACTGCCTTGCTTACACCTGAATCACTAACAAATCAGCGCACAAAATTATTTCAATTTTTCTCTTGAAAACGGTCCACTGATTGGTGACAGCGTCGCTTTAACATTGATTTTGATCAGAGTACATCACATACGGCACTCATCGCGCTTGCAGCTTCCCCACGAGCAACGCTTAGTGATCTGATTTAAAGCCCAATTTCTTCTGATATAACTATATTGTCCGCTATTTCACACACCTGTAATAGCCGATCGTCAACCACCCTCTCGTGTACTTCCTCGATGCTTTCATCTGTAGTTCCTGTTTTGGGACGACTTTCGTGTGAATCATCTTCAGAATACGTACTTCCTTCCCTACCAAACTGCTGAAAATAGGAGCAGACTTTTGATAATCTTCGTAAGGTTTCTACATGATGAGAAGTGGCAGTTTTGTCCTGGTATTTGCAACATTTCTCGAGTATATGTATAAAGACGACATCCGGGATTGCAAACTTTATATTGTCGTTGAGCAATCTGTCCGCTGGCGAGCGTCGTGCTGTGGAGGCCTAATTTCGGAATTGAATATATCAAATAAATATCTGGCAATGCTTTCGTGTGCGCTAGCATTGCGGGATGTCACTTTTAGGGACCTTTTTCAGTTTTTATTTGCACATTTGGTAATTTATGTTTTGACCATTAGGACGTATTGATTCAAGTATAATACAAATACACTCAGGAAGGGGACATACCACTCTTTAGCCCATTTTCGTTTTATTTATTAAATATAAGTTTCAGCTAAAGAGTTAATTCTATGAATGTAAAATTTTTTCCAAAAGAATTAATTTGACGATGTTTGTGTTTGATATTCAAATTACAGTAACAATGATCAGTAATGCAAACTTGTTCACATTTTCAAATTCCACCAAGTACTGTGCAACTAAAACAATACAGTTCGGTACTTTTTCGTTGTTGAGCCTTCACATCCCAGTTACTCGTACCTATTCAACAGTTTCTAAAGTTAGATTGTTCGGGCTCGCACTGGAGCTTCGTAAGATCTGAGAATTAACATGTAACCTGCTGCCGCTTACCATTCTTTTATAGCACTTTTCAAGATTTATTTTAAGTAACAGGAAAAGCAGAGTGCTTTCTTATAGCGTGTAGCAGATGTCTGCAATTGCATTGCTCAACTCCGCTATCTGTTGTCGCACGGGTAAGCCACAGTCCAAACACTGAGATTAGAAATTTATACAGTATTGCTATCACATACAGAAGTTGTATGAATGCGTGGTGTCGGAAAGAACAGACATTCATATAATTGGATTGGCCTAGCTGCGCAGTGAATCCACCTTCATCAATGTGGATGCACAAATACGTACGATCGCCTGTGGGAATCTCAGAAAGCGAACATAGAGGAAATGGACAGGGACAGGGGATGTGTGGCGCTCGTTGGGTGGCGATCGATGGGAGTCTGGATCGGCCATGAAACGTGCCGAGATAGTCTGCGATGTTGCGATAACGCTGTGTCCCGCATGGCGTAGTGTCTAACGCACCTGCCCGGTAAGCAGGAGATCCCGGGTTCGAAGCGCTGTGTGCTACACATTTACACTCTTCGCCGCTAATTCCGCGTTATGTCCCGATGCATCTGACAGCAGTGATCTCTATTTAATTTTCTTTCTTCCCCCGCACACCTTCAATTTATAATATCACATACAGGTCCGATGAGTAGTGTTCAGCGAGATTGTATATAATGTGCATAATTACACTGTTGTTGTTGTTGTTGTTGTCTTCAGTCCTGTGACTAGTTTGATGCAGCTCTCCATGTTACCTTATCCTGTGCAAGCTTCTTCATCTCCCAGTACTTACTGCAACCTACATCCTTCTGAATCTGCTTAGTGTATTCATCTCTTGGTCTCCCTCTACGATTTTTACCCTCCACGTTGCCCTCCAATACTAAATTTGTGATCCCTTGATGCCTCAGAACATGTCCTACCACCCGATCCCTTCTTTTTGTCAAGTTGTGCCACAAACTCCTCTTCTCCCCAATTCTGTTCAATACTTCATCAGTTATGTGATCTACCCATCTAATCTTCAGCATTCTTCTGTAGCACCACATTTCGAAACCTTCTATTCTCTTCTTGTCCAAACTATTTATCGTCCATGTTTCACTTCCATACATGGCTACACTCCATACAAATACTTTCAGAAATGACTTCCTGACACTTAAATCAATACTCGATGTCAACAAATTTCTCTTCTTCAGAAACGCTTTCCTTGCCATTGCCAGTCTACGTTTTACATCTTCTCTACTTCGACCATCATCAGTTATTTTGCTCCCCAAATAACAAAACTCCTTTACTACTTTAAGTGTCTCATTTCCTAAACTAATTCCCTCAGCATCACCAGACTTAATTTGACTACATTCCATTATCCTCGTTTTGCTTTTGTTGATGTTCATCTTATATCTTCCTTTCAAGACACTGTCCATTCCGTTCAACTGCTCCTCCAAGTCCTTTGCTGTCTCTGAAAGATTTACAATGTCATCGGCGAACCTCAAAGTTTCTATTTCTTCTCCGTGGATTACGCTGTTAGGGACTTTAAATACGGAAGCGTCATATGAATTTCATATAAAGGTTACACATAGGTATTATTGAGCATACAGTTATACTATGGTAATAATCACGCAGGTATAACAGTTAAAGCATAGCAGTTACACCTTTATCAGCTTTGGATGAAGTTTTGGTGGCGAGAAACCTTCAGAAACGAATAAGTAGTTCAGTTCATTATTTGAATCACACACCTAACAAAAAATGGTTCAAATGGCTCTGAGCACTATGGGACTCAACTGCTGTGGTCATCAGTCCCCTAGAACTTAGAACTACTTAAACCTAACTAACCTAAGGACATCACACACATCCATGCCCGAGGCAGGATTCGAACCTGCGACCGTAGCAGTCGCACGGTTCCGGACTGCGCGACACACCCAACAGTAATAGTTTAAAGAGCCATATCATCAGCATCATCTTCATCCCCATCAGCCATTTCGGATCTAATGCTGGACAATCCGAATGGTCAATCGCAATCTAGTGCTCAGTTTGTCAGGCCCTCCGTGATGTAGCTGTCTGGTTGCGTCAACAAGTGTTCCTTCACGTGTATATTGCGTTCCTTGCGAGGCCGCCAAACTTGTAAGTAGTTAATCCTTCTTGTTCATTCCATTTTGAGTATCATTCGCGAGGCGGAGTATCCGTTTCGCACCCAAAAGTCCTGTCCATAGATCCAATTAGGATAAATACTTCGAACTTCACCTTCGACAAATATACAAAAAAATATGCAACCTACAGCCTTAAAAATTCATGAGTGGCTGCATGATAATTTCGGTAGTAATGGTGATTATGCTGTGTTTATTCAAACGGATAATGAGAACTACTGTGTTTTTCCTAAACTGCATAGTTCTCTTATGTCAGAGATAATATTACTGGAAGTCCAGGTCAAATTTGAATTCCATCATCGCGATGACTCTGTCAGTACCGTCGGCATAAGTAACGCTAATAGCGAAGTTGAAACTGTCAGGGTGCTCTGTCTTTCCTAGCGCTAGACAACAAGGACTTGATACAGGTACTTTCGAAATACGGACAGGTAAAAAGTATCTAACTCGAAAAATGGTCCATTAGATAAGGGATTCGGGGCTACAATGGGAATGGATCTGTACGAAACAGTTACGTCCGATATCCCGCCCCACATTCTTCTAGGTGGTAGCAAGACACTAGTGATATATGTTGGGCAAACTCCAAAAGGCCACGTGGGCAGTGAGCCAACACATCGAGAAAACTTTCCACGGCTGTCTAAACATCAGCCGATGCACGAAGCAACACTCCAGGCAACGGGTTAGGAACAATTGAGTGAAACCAAAACAGCTTTTACTCAAAAATGTCAAGATGGTTGTAAAGTTAAATATCGTGAGGAAACAACTTTCACTATCACCACAGAAACAGCGAAATACTCAGTCATGACAGAGGAGGGATGTAACAACACTCAGAAGGCTGCAAAACCTGATAGGGTTGCGAAGGCACCAAGAGAGCAAGTCAGACCCAATTAAAATACTGTGCGTAACAAAATAAGAAAGGCAAGGATAGGGAACGCAAAGATGGCGATATGGAGGAAATGAAAAGTGAACCTTCCTGGAAACGACTCCGATCAATAGAATTAGAATGAGGAATAAGAAGGAAAGTAAAAACCGAAAAATATCTTGCAATGGACAGTGGGATAGTGCTGACTCTCCCCTCGTTAGGATGTTCTAAAGAACGCAGATAAACGACATGAACAAGAAATGGCTGCGACACGACCGTAAAATGTAGAAAACAACCTAGTCTGGTCCGAGGACTCTGGATATCGGGCGTGATCATGCAGTCGTATAAGAACGGGTTGCCATCAGCCGAATTTAGTCAGACGTGAATTTCAATGCTTAACCGATTACTTACATTCCGGTAAGGGGTTTGATGAGAAACTCAATGCCGGCGAAAAAACTGCAACGGCGCTACTACGAGTCTTTTGGAATAGTATACGATGTACAGTTCAACCGCGCCTAGAGTCAGGAAGAAGCATTGCTGCCCTGATTGAGGGTGTGTTCCTCCTCATCATATACACCCTCATGGGTACAAATGTTAGAAAAACGAGTTATTCCGAACGGAATCACAGTCCTGATGCAAGTCTAAGTTTAATGCGTACTAGAAGGAGGCTTCAGTTGCGTAGTAAAGGAAGAAGACAAGAATCCGAACTGCAATTTCTACCTAGAGCTTTAACAGATGGCTTAAACCTCAATGACACCTGGGTCCACGTCTATCCTAATGCACCAGCAAACTCGATAGAATTTGTATCTCTGGCGACATGTTAAGTAACCTGTAACCTACAAGACTGTGAGATATGTCCCCCTGAACTTCACTGACCGAGTAAGGTGGCGCATTGGTTAGCACACTGACTCACATTCGGGAGGTCGACAGTTCCAACACGCGTCCGGCCATCCTGAATTAGATTTTCCGTGATTTCCCTGAATTGCTTCAGGCAAATGCCGGGATGGTTCCTTTGAAAAGGATGGTCGAATTCCTTACCCATCATTCCCTAATCCGATGGGAGCGATGACCTCGCTGTTTGGTCCCCTCCCCCAGATCAACCAACTGACCAATTAACTTCGCTGAATATTGTGCTTGCCATATAACCGTTACCCACACCAGACAAAAAGCTTTTAGGCCATGGCGTATGACAATTGAACATGACAATGCGTTAAGGCAGGAATGTAACGAAATTTGGAGGCAATATTTAAGTAGCCGGACAGCTATAGAGAGTAAATGCTGTGGTGGACGGACTGGATAAAGCCACAAATAAAGAAATACGTTATTCAATTGCCACAGAGTGAGGCACATCGGAAAGGAAATACCCTGGAATACTACTTTACTGTTTTACAAGAACTATACAATCAGGCGCCCACTCCAACAGGAAACCTAATTGAAATTAAAAGAATTAAGCCGCTTATACGAGGGCTATCCGCAAAGTACATTACGTTTTGTAATTGAAAATAAATAAAGTATTGGAATTTTTTTATTATATACAGATGAAAGCCACACTTAAATACTACTTTTCTACATAGTTGCCATTTAAATTAAGACACTTATCGTAGCGATGGACGAGCTTGGAAATTCCTTCGTCGTAAAATTCGGCCGCCTGCGCCTTCAACCACGTGGTTACCTCTTCTTGAAGCTGTGCGTCGTCATCAAAACGCTGCATAGCCAACCACTTCTTCATTGCTGGGAATAAGTGGAAGTCGCTCGGTGCCAGGTCGGGACTGTACGGCGGATGAGGAAACAACTCCCACTTAAAAGATTCGAGAACTTCACGAGTGGCATTTGCCGTGTGGGCCCGGGCGTTGTCGTGAATCAGCAAGATCTTTGAGCCCAACTTTCCCCTGCGCTTGTTTTGTATTGCTCTTCTGAGGTTGTGGAGAGTTTGGCAATACCTTTGCGAGTTTATTGTAGTGCCTCTTTCCAGGAAATCCACAAAAATCACACCTTTTCTGTCCCAAAAGAAGAGGTAACCACGTGGTTGAAGGCGCAGGCGGCCGAATTTTACGACGAAGGAATTTCCAAGCTCGTCCATAGCTACGATAAGTGCCTTAATTTAAATGGCAACTATGTAGAAAAGTAGTATTTAAGTGTGGCTCACATCTGTATATAATAAAAAAAAATTCCAATAATTTATTTATTTTTAATTACAAAACGTAATGTACTTTGTGGATAGCCCTTGTAATAGCACGAGTTAGCGAATCTTTGTCAGCCATGAAACTGCATCCGTCTGTCACATGATTAGCGAAACACGTGCTAATGAAGAACTAATCACTAGGATGACAAATGAGGACATTGCAGAGCAGAGTATTAATAGCAATAAAGTTGCCCATTGTAATTCTGTACTGGCTGTAGTTCACTTAAAAAAACTGTAAATTAGCTGCATTTATAATTATATCTAACATTTAAGGACCCACTAATCACGTAAGGTGGTGGGTTGCATATGTATAATTATAAAGATTTGTGAATAAAATGAGGACATATTCAGAAAGAAGAAATTCCTATCGCTCCCATACTTGGGCAATGAAAGAATTCATTGGCGGGCAATGATAATTTGTACGAAGCCTGCAGCCGAACCCGGATCTCCTGCTTACTAGGCAGATGCGTTAACCATCCACGGCACCTTTTTAAAGAACCATTCTGGCGCACAAAGGGAGGGGTGAGGGCAAAGTGGGCACGGGTGGCAACCCGAGGCCTGCCCACCAGGCCCCGTTTCCACACTCAAGGAACCAAGGAAAGCGTAGGGAACGTGGAACATAGGTGTAGTGAGTAACAATCATTTTTTTATTTATATTCCTGTTTTTTTTCTAAACTAATACCACCGATATAGCAGGAAACCGACATTGGGGGGGGGGGGGGGGGGAGGAGGAGGGCAAAACGTCTGACTCAGTGAAATTATAGGGGCATAATTTTCCGGAGAACATTCCGATGACCAGAGAATACACCGGTTCTAAGGGTGGAAGAAGTGGGGATCAACTTCTCATGGCAGGAACACCCCAGGTCTGGGATGGGTTAAGAAAGACAATATATACCCTACATCAAAATCCCTAAAGAATGTACCAACTGCACATACGAACCTACACACATACTGCAACAGCAGAAATACATGCGCTAACAACGAAAAGAAATCCTCCAACAAAACATTGCATTCTTTAAGAATTTTCATGCACTGTATCGCTCTAACTGTCGATTACGCGATCTGTTGTGCCTCAGCGATACAGATAGCCTTACCGAAGGTGCAACCACAACGGAGCGGTATCTGTTGAGAGGCCAGACAAACGTGTGGTTCCTGAAGAGGGGCAGCAGCCTTTTCAGTAGCTGCAGAGGCAACAGTCTGGATGATTGACTGATCTGGCCTTGTAACACTAACCAAAACGGCCTTGCTGTACTGGTACTGTGAACGGCTGAAAGCAAGGGGAAATTACAGCCGTAATTTTTCCCGAGGGCATGCAGCTTTACTGTATGGTTAAATGATGATGGCGTCCTCTTGGGTAAAATATTCCGGAGGTAAAATAGTCCCCCATTCGGATCTCCGGGTGGGGACTACTCAGGAGGACGTTGTTATCAGGAGATAGAAAACTGGCGTTCTACGGATCGGAGCGTGGAATGTCAGATTCCTTAAACGGGCATGTGTGGAAATTAGGGGAGTTCGGTGGCAGGAGGAACAAGATTTATGGTCAGGTGAATACAGGCCTATAAATACAAAATCAAATAGAGGTAATGCTGCAGTAGGTTTAATAATGAATAGGAAAATAGGAACGCGGGTAAGCTACTACAAACAGCATAGTGAACGCATTATTGTGGACAAGATAGATACGAAGCCCACGCCTACCACAGTAGTACAAGTTTATATGCCAACTAGCTCCGCAGATGACGAAGAGATTGATGAAATGTGTGATAAGATAAAACAAATTATTCAGATAGTGAAGGGAGACGAAAATGTAGTATTTATGGGTGACTGGAACTCGATAGTAGGAAAAGGAATGGAAGGAAACGTAGTAGGTGAATATGGAATGGGAGTAAGAAATGAAAGAGGAAGCCGCCTGGTAGAATTTTGCACAGAGCATAACTTAATCATAGCTAACACTTGGTTCAAGAATCATGAAAGAAGGTTGTATACATGGAAGACGCCTGGAGATACTAGAAGTTTTCAGACAGATCATATAACGGTAAAACAGAGATTTAGGAACCAGGTTTTAAATTGTAAGACATTTCCAGGGGCAGACGTGGACTCTGACCACAATCTATTGGCTATGAACTGTAGATTATAACTGAAGAAACTGTAAAAAGATGAGAATGTAAGGAGATGGGATCTGGATAAACTGACAGAACCAGAGGTTGTAGAGAGTTTCAGGGACAGCATTAGGGAACGATTGACAAAAATGGGAGAAAGAAATCAGTAGTAGAAGAATGGGTAGCTTTGAGAGATGAAATAGTTAAGGCAGCAAAGGATCACGTAGGTAAAAAGATGAGGGCTAATAGAAATCCTTGGGTAACAGTAGAGATATTGAATTTAATTGATGAAAGGAGAAAATACAAAAATTCAGGAAATGAAGCAGGCAAATAGGAATACAAACGTCTCAAAAATGAGATCGACAGGAAGTGCAAAATGGCTAAGCAGGGATGGCTAGAGGACAAATGTAAGGATGTAGAGGCGCATATCACTAGGGGTAAGATAGATACAGCCTACAGGAAAATTAAAGGGATCTTTGGAGGAAAGAAAACCACTTGCATGAATATCAAGAGCTAAGATGGAAACCCAGTTATAAGCAAAGAAGGGAAAGCTGAAGAGTGGAAGGAGTACATAGAGGGTCTATACAAGGGCGATCTACTTGAGGACAATATTATGGAAATGGAAGAGGATGTAGATGAAGATGAAATGGGAGATATGATACTGCGTGAAGAGTTTGACAGAGCACTGAAAGACCTAAGTCGAAACAAGGCCCCGGAAGTAGACAACATTCCATTAGAACTACTGACTGCTTTGGGTGAGCCAGTCTTGATAAAACTCTACCATCTGGTGAGCAAAATGTATGAGACAGGCTAAATACCCTCAGACTTCAAGAAGAATATAATAATTCCAATCCCAAAGAAAGCAGGTGTTAACAGATGTGAAAATTACCAAACTATCAGTTTAATAAGTCACGCCTGCAAAATACTAGCAAGAATTCTTTAGAGACGAATTGAAAAACTGGTAGGAGGCGACCTCTGGGAAGATCAGTTTGGATTCCGAAGAAATGTTGGAACACGTGAGGCAATACTGACCCTACGGCTTATCTTAGAAAATAGATTAAGGAAAGTCAAACCTACGTTTCTAGCATTTGTAGGGAAGGGAATGAGATAGGGTTGTAGCCTATCCCCGATGTTATTCAATCTGTATATTGAGCAAGCAGTAAAGGAAACAAAAGAAAAATCCGGAGTAGGAATTAAAATCCATGGAGAAGAAATAAAAACTTTGAAGTTCACCGATGACATTGTAATTCTGTCGTAGATAGCAAAGGACCTGGAAGAGTAGTTGAACGGAATGGACAGTGTCTTGAAAGGAGGATATAAGATGAACATCAACAAAAGCAAAACGAGGATAATGGAATGTAGTCGAATGAAATCGAGTGTTGCTGCGGGAATTAGAATAGTAAATGAGACGCTTAAAGTAGTAGATGAGTTTTGCTATTTGGAGGGCAAAATAACATGATGGTCGAAGTAGAGAGGACATAAAATGTAGACTGGCAATGGCAAGGAAAGCGTTTCTGAAGAAGAGAAATTTGTTAACATCGAGTATAGATTTAGGTGTCAGGAAGTCGTTTCTGAAAGTATTTGTATGAAGTGTAGCCCCGTATGAAAGTGAAACGTGGATGATAAATAGTTTGAACAAGAAGAGAATAGAAGCTTTCGAAATGTGGGGCTACAGAAGAAATTGGAAGATTAGATAGGTAGATCACATAACTAATGAGGAGGTATTGAATAGAATTGGAGAGATTTCCGTTTTTGGTGTTACTTTCTGTAGTATTGTTGCTGCCATTGGTGTGGAGGTGTGTGTGTGCAGTAGGGGCACTCTTTAAGAAACACATTCTTTAAGAAATTTGATACATGATGGGCTAAACTTATCGTGCAGAAAAGCCACGAAGATGTAATGCCAGAGCTGGTACTCCATTACTTTCCCCTACGATCGTCCCTTCAACTTTTTTGCCAACGAAGTGACACAATAAAGACTTCGTCTCCAAATCAACAGCAATTCCACACCGTAGTCGGCGCAGCCGCCGAAAGAATTCTGATTACATAAACTGTATAACACCAAGTAAAGTCATTTTCAACAGCCCAAGATGAACTAAACTCACCGTGCAGCCACACCCGGGCAGGTGTACTGGTGAAGTTGATATTCCAGGCGCTTCAGTTACGTTCGTGTCTTCCGATTTGTAGCCGGGGAAACGCCTACAACATGAAACAAGTATGAGTTTACTTCAAACTCCTCTTCTTTCCACAACAACAACAATTTCTTATAGTTATCGACTAAGTGCTCGAAAGAATTCTGAGTAGGTAAACAGCATAACGCCAGTTAACCACCACTTGCAACTACCTACCATGAGCTAAACTCGCTGTGCAGCAAAATAAATACTCGTACGCGTGCTGCCACTAGAGGAGCTTCTGTTACTGCCGTCTCTTCCACATCGTTGCCGTGAGACGCCTACAACGCGAAAAATAACAAAGTGTTTATTTCAAACTCCTTTTGTTTCCAAAACTTTCAACCCCCGAAGATGAGCTAAACTCGCTGTACAGGAAAACTCCAGCAGACGTGCTTTCGAAGCTGCTGCTCCAGGAGCGTCCGCTACCAATGCCCCTTACGCTTGGTTGTCATAGAAACGCCTACAATGCGATACAACAAAAGGTCCTAAACCTTTGCTGTCTTACGTTGTGCCCGCATCTCGTGGTCGTGCGGTAGCGTTCTCGCTTCCCACGCCCGGGTTCCCGGGTTCGATTCCCGGCGGGGTCAGGGATTTTCTCTGCCTCGTGATGGCTGGGTGTTGTGTGCTGTCCTTAGGTTAGTTAGGTTTAAGTAGTTCTAAGTTCTAGGGGACTGATGACCATAGATTTTAAGTCCCATAGTGCTCAGAGCCATTTGAACCATCTTACGTTTTAGGCGTTTCTCTGACAACAAGCTCCTACTCTTTCCAAAAAAACAGCCATTTCATACCGCGATTCGTGCAACTGCCGACAATTCTTAGTAGATATGGAGTATAAAACCATATAAAAGTCACTTTCATCTACCCGACATGAGCTGAACGTGTCGGTTAATTCTAGTGCCCGATTCCAAGCGTCAGCTTCACCGGTCACGTCCCATGAGATGTCATGAGTTTATGATGCGAAGGATGCATAGAAGGATTAAGTGGCGCGTTAATGAATGCTATGTGTGTTTGTCTTAGCAACTGGCGTAAACTTCTGTTTATTTCAAATAAACTGTAAAACAAAACAAACAAACAAAAATACGACGCACTATGAAGGGCCGGCCGATGTGGCCGAGCGGTTCAAGGCGCTTCAGTGCGGAACCACGCTGTTGCTACGGTCGCAGGTTCGAATCCTGCCTCGGGCATGGATGTGTGTGATGTCCTTAGGTTAGTTAGTTTTAAGTATTTCTAAGTTCTAGGGGACTGATGACCTCAGATGTTAAGTCCCATAGTGCTCAGAGCCATTTGAACCACTATGAAGGAGTTACGTAAATTGGTCACAGACCGATACATTACAGGTATCGACAGAAAATGCGAAATTATAAACTTTGGGGGTCTACGGATGAATGTGTGATGCTGTACCGCAGTTTCACCACGCAGCTGGGAAGGACAGAAAACACCAGACATGTCGATACCAGGACATAATTACTTCGCGAATTTTATTCCATGTACTCAGCTGGAGAGAAGCTAATGCCTCACAGGCAGGTGTGTGAACAGCATACGCAGATGTCATCATTTGAGAGAGAGGACATGTAGTTGGGGTCAACGAAGCCGGTTGGAGTAGACGGTGAATCGCTCGACATTTGAACAGGAACGATGCTACTGTTCGATGATGCTTGCACGAATGGGTGAACCGTCGCCGAATACAGCGTCAAGAAGGAAGCGGGCGACCTAGAGAGACGGCAAAATGTGACGGCCGATCATTCGTCAGAGAGGCACTCAGAGCCCCGGATTCATCATTATCATCGCTCCGATGCGAAACTGGTGCTTCAGTGACCGCAGGGAACATTAATAAGCGGTACCCCTTGCGCTGATTACCATTTACACTACTGGCCATTAACATTGCTACACCAAGAAGAAATGCAGATGATAAACGCGTATTCATTGGACAAATATATTATACTAGAACTGACATGTGATTACATTTTCACGCAGTTTGGGTGCATAGATCCTGAGAAATCAGTACCCAGAACAACCACCTCTGGCCGTAATAACGGCCTTGATACGCCTGGGCATTGAGTCAAACAGAGCTTGGATGGCGTGTACAGGTACAGCTGCCCATGCAGCTTCAACACGATAGCACAGTTCATCAAGAGTAGTGACTGGTGTATTGTGACGAGCCTGTTGCTCGGCCACCACTGACCAGACGTTTTCAGTTGATGAGAGATCTGGAGAATGTGCTGGCCAGGGTAGAAGTCGAACATTTTCTGTATCCAGAAAGGCCCGCACATGACCTGCAACATGCGGTCGTGCATTATCCTGCTGAAAGGTAGGGTTTCGCGGGGATCGAATGAAGGGTAGAGTCAATGGTCGTAACACATCTGAAATGTAAGTCTACTGTTAAAAGTGCCGTCAGTGCGAACAAAAGGTGACCTAGACGTGTAACCAATGGCACACCATACCATCAAACCGGGTGATACGCCAGTATGGTGATGACGAAATCACGCTTCCAATGTGCGTTCACCGCGATGTCGCCAAACACGGATGCGACCATCATGATACTGTAAACAGAACCTGGATTCATTCGAAAAAATGACGTTTTGCCATTCGTGCACCCAGGTTCGTCTTTGAGTACACCATCGCAGGCGCTCCCGTCTGTAATGCAGCCTCAAGGGTAACCGCAGCCATGGTCTCCGAGCTGATAGTCCATGCTGCTGCAAACGTCGTCGAACTGTTCGTGCAGATGGTTGCTGTCTTGCAAACGTCCCCATCTGTTGACTCGAGGGATCGAGATGTGGCTGCACGATCCGTTACAGCCATGCGGATAAGATGCCTGTCATCTCGACTGCTAGTGATACGAGGTCGTTGGGATCCAGCACGGCGTTCCGTTGTACCTTCCTGAACCCACCGATTCCATATTCTGCTAACAGTCACTGGATCTCGACCAACACGAGAAGCAATGTCACGATATGATAAACCGCAATCGCGACTTTATGAAAGTCGGAAACGCGATGGTACAACAACGTTTCACCAGGCAACGCCGGTCAAATGCTGTTTGTGTATGAGAAATCGGTTGGAAACTTTCCTCATGTCAGCACGTTGTAGGTGTCGCCACCGGCGCCAACCTTGTGTGAATGCTCTGAAAAGCTGATCATTTGCATATCACGGCATAGTCTTCCATTCGGTTAAATTTCGCGTCTGTAGCACGTCATCGTCGTGGTGTAGCAATTTTAATGCCCAGTAGTGCATCTCTGTACACTAACTTGCGCGTTCGTAGTGGTGTCGGTCACCTTCGGCCTGGAATCTCATTGGGTGGACTAGATTTGTCTTCAGCGATGAGTGCCGCTCCCAACTGAGCCCCGATAACCACCGAAGACGTACCTGCAGATGCCCCAGACAGCGATGTGATACCATCCTGAGAATCTCACGCCGTATGGCCCGACAACCAAGAGCTACGCTCTGGGACGCCACTTCTTTTCACTGCAGGACCTCTTCGGTTGTCATCTGCGGCACTCTTACAGCACAGCGGTCCGTCGACGGTATCCTACGTTCCGTTCTGTTGCCCTTCATTTCAAGCCGTCCAGGACTTACGTTTCAGCAAGATAATGCCCGCCTCCACCCGGAAAGAGTTTCTACTACTTGCCTTGGTGCTTGCCAAACCCTAATTCGGCCAGCGAGATCGTCTGATCCCTCTCTAATTGAGACAATTTGGAGCATTATGAGCAGGGCTCTCCAACCAGCTCGAGATTTTGGCGATGTAACTCTCCAGTTTGGACAGAATTTAGCACGATATCCCTCAGGAGGACATCCAATAACATCAATCAATGCCAAGCCGAATAACTGCCTGCATAAGGGCCAGAGGTAGACCAACGCTTTATTGACTTGTTCAGTATGTGAAGCTCTTTCTATCGAATAGATCATCCAATTTGTCTGAAACTACAATAATTTATTCTTCTGAACATGCGCATCACATCTACCGAGTTTCCTCCTATTCGGATAACTCCTTCGTGGTGTGTCGTTTATTTGTCCTGTAGTGCATGTGCAATTTCCGAAGGTGTGCTTCGGCAGGAACCCTGGCGCACTGATTAAGCTGCTGCGAGTTAGTCAAGTAGCAACCACATATCTTGATTCTCATAATAATTTCACTGTTTTTTTCGAATGTGGCACGATTTCTGAGGGTGAAATTACTCAAGAACCTAAGACAACGTAGATTGCTTCGAATGAATCGATTAGCAATCTTCTTCTTCTTCTTGCGTTACGGCCTCTGTAGAACCGCGGGTAGCCCCTTCGTGGACTGCATTCTCATCTTCTTCTCCCAGAACCGCTTCATTCTTTCTCTTCTTTTCTCTCGCTCTTCTTCCGACATCTTCAGTGTCCATTTCTTATGTCGGCTCCACTGGTGACACTCTGATCTTTTTCTATATTCTTCTCTGCCATTGATCTCCTGCATATTGGTTGGTGTATATTTATTCCCGCAATTTTCCTTTCCTTCGACCTAGGTCCCCAATCCCTACCAGTCTTTCCGAAGTTCAACAACCCACTTGGTTCCTGTCTTTCCCCTTGTCCTCCCTGTTTTCCACTCTCTCTTCGTCATTCTGTCCATACTCATCCTAACTACATGACCAGCAAACCTTGCCCTTTTGAGTTTGATTTCCCCGGATATTGGTCTCATGTTCCGGTACAGTTCTCTAGGTCTTCGCATCCACCTCTTTTGGGACGTAGTATTTTTCTCAGTATTTTTCTCTCTTCTTTCTCTAGTTGTTCTGCCCCATTTCTTCATAGCGTCATCGTCTCAGCAGCATATAATACTGCATTCCTCACCGTTGCCTTGTAGTAGCTTATCTTTGCCTCTGTGGATATATTCTTTTTATTGTATATCTCTCTCGTCGTGCAGAAGGCTGACTTCATCTTCTTTATCCTCTCTGTTATTCCCTCCTTGCTCTTGTTCCTTCCTGTTATGAATTCTCCCAGGTATTTAAATTTGTCCATCATTTCCACAGTGCCTTCCGGTGTTTCCCAGTCAGCAGTGCTATTTAATGTCTTTGTCTTCTTATAGGCTATCCTCAGTCCCACCTTTCCGGCTACCTTACTTAAGTTGTCGAATTGTGTCTTTGCGTCTTCTTCCGTCTCACTTACTATTGCTATGTCGTCTGCAAAGGCTAGACAATTTTGATTAGCAATCAAATTTATAACCTAGGTTCTCACAAATAGTTGGCTGTTTTTTATGTGGTACTATTTCCGTGTGTTAGGTTAGTCAGGAATCCGAGAGCACAGCTTACACTGCTGCGGGTGAAACGATCTGCAATCATATTTGTATTACTGTTCCTCACAAGTATTTGGCTTTTTTTTTTCGAAACGTGAGGTTAGGCAGGGACCAAAGAGGACAGCTATATAAGTCGATTCTAGTTCTCCATTCTTCGTCCGTCTTTTTCTGTGATTTTTCATTAAATGCGTATTGTTACTCTTTTATGATTTGTTTTCTTACTTCACGGTATCTGTCCTTGAGCTACGCAGGTCAAGTCTACTTGTCTATTCGAAAGTTTGTCATTTATTGCGTTTTTGCAGTAGCACAGAAAAGGATACTTTACAGTTAAAACTTTAAGGGATTTGGAGTCCACACTTAATGAAAATGACAAATAATAACGGAACGTGTAATCGACAATTACAGCGATACCATATACGAAAATTCTGGAAGAGTGCACAGTAGACACCTACTGCAACAATAGTGATACAGGAAGTAATATCAAAAACAGAAATCTTCCAACAAACACGTAACTATTGCGTAAACGTGAACCGGTAACTTGAAACGAAGTACTGCAACAAACGCTAAAAACAGTGAACCCTTGATTCAACAACAAGATTTCGCCTGTGTAGGTAACTTCTGCGTACTGTGCCTTCTTTTAGAATCTTCATATGTGGTATCGCTCTAACTGTCGATTCCACGTTCCTTTATCTTTTAATTTTCATTACGTGTAGACTGCCAATTCGTCGAGGATTTAACTGTAAAGTACTGCTTCCTGTACTACTGCAAAAACGTGATGAATAACGAACCTTGGAATCGAAAACGGGAATTGACTTATATAGGTCAGTTCTAATTACTGTTTCGAAGAGCTGTTATTTTTCCTTGTATTTTCGTTACTTGTGTAGTGCTTTTTGTTTTAGGATTTCTGTGTTGCTCACTCCTTATTTTCTGTTAATGTCCTGTTACGTTTCCCATATGTTACTATTTATTTCATTTTGAGGTTGTTGGGTGATATTTCAGTTTGTCCCCACCCAAAACCTCCGCTATCCCGCGATAGTCTCCTTAGCTTCAACAGTTATTAAGAATTATTGCTGTTCCATTATATTACGAGTTTACGATACGTGATATTGTAGTGGACTATACAAGTAGTCTATTTTTCTTTCACTTACTCGCGTAAACTAAGATAATATTGTATATCACCCATTTATATTTCCTTTTATCTTGTTGCTGTCTTCTTTTTTGTTATCTCGATTTTTTGCGATATAGTTCGGTACTACGCAATCAATCGCGTAAAAGGTGATTGTAACTTATCGTTTGTATCTGTGATATTTTATTTTACTGACAGACATTCGTTTCCTACGTAATAAGCCTCGTTGCCTTGAAATAACACTTTGGCATAGGCTTGACGTCAATGGTCAAACCTAATGGGTAGTATCGAACACTAAAATTTATCGAAAAATAATGCTCCTAGGTCCCCAAACCGAATACTTAGACCAAACCTGGCTACAGCATACTAAAGAGATGGGTCCGAAGGACAGGATCAAACTGATATGGGAAATGAAACTTATTGCTCTACGGTATATGATCAAAGAGCGCACTATGAGGACTTTCTACAAAGAGTCACCTTACTCCATGCGTACGTACTTAGCAGAATATACCATATCGATACGATGCTGTCCGCTAAACGAATATAGCCCTCGCTGTTGGTACATCTGGAAAGGGAATATTTTTCAAGTTTAGCCGCCGCGCGGAGTGGCTGTGTGGTTTGAGGCGTCATGTCACGGATTGCGCGGACCCTCTCGCCGGATGTTCGAGTACTCCCTCTGGCAGGGGTGTGTGTGTTGTTCTTAACATAAGTTAGTTTAAGTTAATTTAAGTAGCGCGTAAGTCTAGGGATTGATGACCTCAGCAGTTTGGTCCCTTAGGAACTCACACACATTTTTCAAATTCACCTATAAGGCATCAACCTTAGGGTGACTCACAGGCGACTGAGGATCAAAGACATCCGTCAAAATGCACAGTAGTCTTCATTAATAGCACATCTAGAATGCTACAGAACAATCGGCCAAGCATTACAAAAAGTTTGGAAATGACAGAATATAAAATAAAGTGGCTTAGAAATGAAATACTAACACGCTCTTAAGAAGAAGAAATTTTGATTTAATGAGAGAGAAGTATTTAGTTAACTTTAAGAAGAAAAATTTAGAAAAATAATGAGAAATGATTAGCGACGTTGTCTCTGGTGCCGAAAGACACGGATTCGATTCCTAGTAACTAATCCGATTTTTTATGAACGAGGGATGTGTGGAGTAAAGTCTACTCAGACTCGTGAGCCAAAATGAGGAACTGCTTCAAAGGATTCATATACTGGCAATAATGGCTGGCAAAATCGGCAGCACGCTGGTCACATGTCCCACGATCATAGATCGTTCCTCGTACTGCCTTGTAGCCAGTGGTCTGTCAGACGGTACAGGTCCAAGGGCTAATCCTTGAGCAGTGTTTTCGTATATGTTTACGTATTGCTGTATAAATGCTTCCTCTGGATATGTCTATCCATTATTGTCATAGCTATCCGCACCCATGTTCTTGCTGCGTGATCTATAGTTTCATCGTCTTTAATTCATACAAAAAAATCGGAAAGACCTGCGTAAAAATCCAAAATACTCGGATAAAAAACATCTGGACGACGCTACTGACTGTGCCAATATCGTTGAAAAACCTTGGGTGGATTAATGTCCTCTTAGGTGTAGAAATTTTCCAGAAGGCAGTGCTCTTTCAAATAGTTGCCAGACATGCACTAAGTGTGCACAGACGTGTGACTGTGCCCCAAGCAAACAACGGAAGCGTCTGTGCACCGTGCAACGGCGTCTGCATAACACCTTGTTCCCACAGTTTGTCCACGTGCGCCACACATGTCGGCCACCACTGCGGCCTTGAATAATTTTGTATAAAAGAGACCCCTCGCCACCTGTCAAGCACAGACCAACACCGAATCTCTAAAAGTAAGTAATATTCTGCTGCTGTCTGCCTCTACTTAGCCTACTTCTCGGCAGAGTGCAAAGGTAATTTATGATTTTCTTATATTACCCACCTAGTAGCAGTGGTCATTAATGCATGCCGGAGGTTCGTGCTCTAATTTCTAGTTCTGCAAGACATTTTCCCACCATCATTCGGCCAGCAAGGGGAAGGAGGAGTTGACGTAAAGCTCCTGATCACCAGTCTTAGCGTACCACTGCTTCAGGTCTCTTGGCGCTATTGATTTACACTTTCAGATGGTGTTCCCCAACGCCGTTTTCATACATGTTTCCTAGTATTGCTTCTGGTAGTCCATGAAAACACTCAAATATGGATTACAGAAATGCGTTTCTTGATTCAGTATTTCCTCTCAAAATCAATATCTCATCCCACGTGAACGCTTACAAATTTTTGATGTTTCCTTGGGTGTTCTAGTTCCTCGTTGCTTTTAACAATGTCCGCTGATTCACACACAGTAACGTTTACTCCATCGAAAGCCGGCCGCTGTGAGCGAGCTGTTCTAGGCGCTTCAGTCCGGAACCGCGCTGCTGCTACGGTCGCAGGTACAAATCCTGCCTCGGGCATGGATGTGTGTGGTGTCCTTATGTTAGTTATGTTTAAGTAGTTCTAAGTCTAGGGGACTGATGACCTCAGATGTTAAGTCCCATAGTGCTTAGAGCCATTTGAACCATTTTTTTCCATCAAAGGCCGAAGGCCAATAAGAAACATTGCTCTGAGCAGGAAATTATTCACATTTTACATTTAACTGGATATATATATATAGGCATCTTTGTCACTAAGTAATTTGGTAATCGAAACAACT